>NC_090266.1:154605309-154905309 GCF_040414725.1 Anabrus simplex
ACGTGTACCACACTTTGAATACCACTGCACTAGAGCACAGTGGACTGTGATGTCACACCCGTATGCCAATGCAATGCGCTCGCTGCCCGCGTAACCACTCGCTGCCAGTTACCCAGCATCTGCACACCGCTGCCCTAGGGCAATTATCTCCAACTCAACGATTCCACGCAGCGGGCTGATATTTCACTGCTGGACTGGCGAGGCGACTGCGTGCGTACTGTACAGTTCTGCACCAGTGACGACTCCGGTTGCGAGTTAGTTTCATTCGAGATAGCGAAGCATGTCCCTCTTCCACCGAGATCAGCTTCCCCTTTTCAAAAGATTTATTACTCAGCAAGTGGCTGTGCGGTTTTGGCCACGTAGCTATCAGCTTGACTTCGGGAGATAGTGGGTTCGAAACCCACCATCGGCAGTCCTGACGATGGTTTTCCGTGGTTCCCCATTTTCACGCCAGGAACCTTAATTAAGGCCAGCCGGGCTGAGTGGCTCAGCTGGTTGAGGCGCTGGCCTTCTGAGCCCAACATGGCGGGTTCGACCCTGGCTCAGTCCGTTGGTATTTGAAGGTTCTCAAATAAGCCACCCACGTGTCGATAGATTTACTGACAAGTACAAGAACTACCGCAGGACAAAACTCCGGCACCCCGGCGTTTCCAAAAACCGTCAAAAAAGTAGTTAGTGGGACGTAAAAATCAATAACATTATTGTTATAATTAAGGGCATGCTAGCTTCTTTCCCACTACTAGCCCTTTCCTATCCAATCGTCGCCATAAGACCTATCGGTGTCGGTGTGACGAAAAGCAAATGAAAAAATAATTGAGAATATTTATTTCCTTATGGGAAGAATTATTGTTATTTGTTAATCGGGAGGACAACACTGCAAACATTTTAGTGTGGGGTAAAATTATTTACGCAGTGAAAAGGTACAATTTACAAAAGCATTGCGTTATTTATCAAATTATGTTTTATTACATTGTAATTGTTTATAGGATAAGTGATTCGTTCGTTATTTAACAAAACAAATATAAATAATATTTATTTGAGGACCTATGTTAGCACTTCATACGTAATAGAATTTATTAATATACACGATGGTAATGGTTATTTATGGGAGGGGTTATTGTAAATTAATAGGGTTATATGAATATATGTCCTTTCAATAATTAATGGAACGAATACGAATAATAATTATTTATTTATTTATTTACAACTTGAGAGGAATTATATTACTGTACTTGCTGGTTGTGAAATTCGCAAATAAACAAACCGTACTTCGCCGGAATCAATGTAAGAATTGCAACTGCAAAATACAAAGTTTGTCCCGCGTCAGTATGTCACGCTACAAAATCTACTTGCCTACCCGCTGTCTGGGAATATCCAGGAAGCAAGCGCATGGTACTGACGTCATAGTGCATTGAGTTGGGAATAATTGCCCTAGGGACTCTAGGGAGAACATGCGACCACATGAATCCTAGCTAAGACTGGATTGGTTCGAATTATTTGCCCCAGGCTCCTCACTTTCACCATTTCGTATCAGATCTTCCTTGGTTAACCCTGGTTCTCTTCTGACCTCCGATGATAGGAGGTCTTCTTTTCCACTCCTTTTATGAACATTCTCTGCATTTTGATGCTATCTTCATTCTTCGAAGTATCTGTCAGCTTTGTTTCGAGCCCCGCTGTCGGCAGCCCTGAAGACAATTTTCCGTGGTTTCCCATTTCCACATCAGGAAAATGCTGGGGATGTACAGCCGATTCCTTCCCACTCCTAGCCCTTTCCTAACCCATCGCCGCCATAAGACATATTATCTGTGTCAATGGGACGTAAAGCAAACTGTGAAAAAATAGAAAGGAATATATCTTCGAAGTATCATCGGACATCTTCCGTTTCTAGCCGTACTTTCGTTTAAAAAGGTAATCACCATCACCACCTCCAGGAGATAAATACCCATGGTATACTTCAACTGAAACAATGTATTGACACAAATGGGCCCCATTTCAAGCTTTGAACTCAGGAGGTGGTGGGTTTGAACGCAATCGTTGGCTGGCCTGAAGATGTTTTTCTATGTCTTCGCATTTATACGCCGGAAAATGCTGGGGCTGTACCCTGCGGGACACAAAAATGATTGGATGATAATTGAAAGACCCGATTATACACAGGTGCGTATTCGCCGTATTGAATCACCGAGCAGAATTCGGACACATGAAGCTAATCGAAATTCTTCTATACTCTGTCCATAAAAATGTGAGCTTTCGGAACAAGTGCTTGGAGTGTAACGTGGTGAGCTTGGCGACTTCCTCAGCCGTATTGCTCGCCTTTCAAGACCGGGTTCACTACCAGTCATACCAAATAGTTCGCCAGTTGACCTAGCGAGGCCGTGAGAAACCAATTTCGTATTAATGGGGTACGTAGGTTCCTCGGTGGATCAGAAATGCGATGTATGCAAATCATGAGAGTGACTTTCTCTGGGAATTTTAACAGTCATAATTGGGAAATAGTATGGAAGTTCTTTATTTCAAATTCTGAGGCACATGTCCCAGTTTTAGGGTAAAAAATGGAGCAACTCTCCGATTATTATTATTATTATTATTATTATTATTATTATTATTTTGCTAGAGGATTAGCGTTGCAATAACACATTGAATATTTTCGGTGACGCAAGGATGGGAAAGGGGTAGGATTGGGAAGGAAGATGCCATGGCCGTAATTTAGGTACAGCCCCAGTATTTGCCTTCTGCGAAAATGGGAAACCACGGAAAGCGATCTTCAGGGCTGCTGACGGCGGGATTCGAACTCACCACCTCCCGAATGTAAGCTGAATGCATTATGATTACCTTAACTATGACACAGTCTCAGCAATCAAGTGGACAGGGGACTGTGGAACAAGGTTGACCCAAACCTTTAACCAGAAAGAAAGATATCTCATTGGTTTTACAATTGGCTTTACGTCGCACCGACACAGATAGGTCTTATGGCGACGAAGGGACAGGAAGGGGATAAGGGCGGCAAGGAAGCGGCCGTGGCCTTACATAAGGCACAGTCCCAGTATTTGCCGGGTGTGAAAATGGGAAACCACGGAAAACCCTCTTCAGGGCTACCAAGAGTGGGATTCGAACTCAACATGTTAACAAAATTATCTTAATTAATGACTAGTATCTAATAACTGAAAACATAATTTCTCACACGTAATGGGAATTCAAACTGAAAAGAACATCATACCACATGACTATGTTATTGTTGGTGGTCGTACGTTTCTATGTCAAACAAAGGAATTACCTGAAGGAACACATTTGAAACAGACATGAAGGACCGAACATAGAGACTGGAAGATTTTCGTACTCGACTGTAGCATACAATACTGCTGTACGGAAACGTTTGGTGGTTTGCATATATCGCCGGGTGTCAGGCTATTTCATTTAACCTATATTCTTCATACTTGATCACGCAGGGCTTTATTATCAACCTAATCTACTAGAACAGTGGCTGACATAATAATAATAATAATAATAATAATAATAATAATAATAATAATAATAATAATAATAATAATAATAATAATTGTTGCTGATGATGATGCTTGTTGTGTTAAGGGGCCTAATATCGAAGGTCATCGGCCCAATAATAATAATAATAATAATAATAATAATTGTACCGAGAGGTACACCTCAACCCCGCACATTTAAAAGAAGCGCCTTGAGGAACTCTATCTATCAAACTAAGCTTGAAACCACTAATGCATGAAGTTGGGACATTGACCAGAAGATGTCACCACTGAATAATTGAGTAATGCATTATTTTGAAGTTGCCTAAACTGACTGGATTTATTTGTTTTGTTTTGGTTTACGTCAAGAAGTTTGAACTTTTTCTCCATAGATATCATTAAAAAACTGAGGTAATGCACTCTGGCGCAAGGTAGAAGAATTAGTGATTTAAGGAAGTTTTGTGTTCATTGGTTTTCACAACTAAACTAACTTTCATTTATTTCAATATTTCAAGGTTGGCAACACTCTCATTCCGCCAGCTTTTGTATCTGACCAATCAGAAATTTTCTGTAATTATTTTTCACTCAATAATAGGCTTCTTGTACCTTTTGAATTATCCAATAAAAATGAGAGGGTGTGTCCGGATTTAGTCCAGAGCCTTCTCGAAACATCCCCTCGGGTATATAAGCTGCGGCTTTTCAAGCTACCTTGTCTTATTGATCGTCGACCTACTGAGTGTGTGTGTTAAGATAGGAGGCGGGGCGCCTCATTCTTTGGAAGGCAATACAGCAGCCCAGGTAATGGCCACCAGTTTTATATATCTGTAGCTATCTCCGCAGTCCTACCCGAGGGGAAGATTCTAATTTCTAACTCTGTAAACATCCATTTCTAAAATGTAAATTACTTCTTGCTAATGTAAAACTTCATAAAGTCTTAAACTGTAAATCGGGGATAGAGAGTGCGTTACCCTCTCGAGTTCCCCTCCAATTTATCTTGAGGTGGCTACGATTTTGTAATCGTTTATCTCCTGTAAATTACCAAGTAACTTGTTCTTCTAGTCACCTCAGTAGTGTGGGATTAGCCCAAGTAGGGTTTTAAAACCGACTTTTCAAGGAGCGCTAGTGTACGCCTCCATTCATTTTGAGTTTGGGCCAGTAAATTAACCTATTGTTCTTTTTTTAACGAAGGCCCAGAAGTATGGGTACTAGATACCCCTGTGTACAAAAATTGTAAATTGTAGGTTGGGCCTAGAGAGGCCAGAAATTGTAAGATTTTTGGTGTACTCGCCTTGAGTAGGCTGTAAAAAATTGGGAGCACAGCCTCCTTGGTTGAAGTTGGAGAGCATGTAAGCTCTTATGGGATTGCTAATATTGCTGTAATATTGAGTGGTGCCCGTGGAAGGCCGTAAATTTGTAACGGTTGGAGCAAAGTGCTCTGGAAATTTGTGTTTAATTAAACGCTATATCGGCGTAATTGTAAACTTGTAAATTTGGAGCTTAAAGCCTAACATTTTTTAAATTCCCTATTCTGGGGTTTTCTATTTTTATATCAAAGTTGTCATTGTACCTGATGCACTGTTGTTAAGTTTGTCTTCTGAAAAGAAATATAACCTTTATTTCAAACTTTAAAAAGAATCTTTGTTATTGTAGATCGACCCATTCAAGCCCACACCTTCTTTCACCCCTCTGTGATCTACGAAACCACGATAATAATAATAATAATAATAATAATAATAATAATAATAATAATAATAATAATAATAATAATAATAATAATAATTTTAACGGTTTTACGTTTTACAACATTTGCTGTTTTGGAGACGTAGAGAAGCCTGAGTTTTTGCCCGATAACCTATCAACTCGAGGCTGTCGTATTTGAGCACCTTCAAATGCTGCTAGAGCGAGCCGTGATCAAATCTGCCAATTTGGGGGTTCAGAAGCCCAGGAATCTTACATCTCAGTTATTCAACCTGGTACCTGATCTTCTTGGCATAGCCAGTTATGACATGAGAAGTACTAAACTACACTCCTTAACCCTTTTATGTTCAGTAGGACAACAATCCCGACCGCCATGAGCGAAACTGGTTTATTTTAATCCTGTTAATATGTTAATGTCAAATGCAGAGTTTCAGAATTAGAAATGATACGTTCACATTTTATATGGCTCTGAAAAAAAATTAAAAAATCAGAAATATGTTACAGAATGTGTTGTACGGCAAAAATATTTGTCAAGCCGCTTTATCAGTATACAGAACACATGCATTCCAATAGTGGGGATTGAACATCACCGGTACGTGAAGCTATGATGTACTACTTTGTTGAAAGGACCGAAGCGTACGTTCAGTCTCTTCTGAAATAATTATTTGCCTATCACAAAGCTGACGACATAAATATATCGGAACCATCAGTTCTTACAGTAGAAATTTCACAAACGTCCTCGGCTATGCACTATTCTTCCTTTGGATAGATCAGGATAAATTTGAATGAATTCATTTAGGATTATGAGCGAGATATACATAGAGTTACGTACAGTACCGGTCAAAAGTTTAGGACCACATTGAAAAATCATGAAGTTCCAATCATGAACCTACAATTTTGCTACTAGACCTCTGTATCTTTTTTCCTGAGCTCTTGCATCTAATATGATATACATCGCCTGATTTCAGTGATTTACGCCAAGTATTGTACAAGTTATACAATTTTAAATGTTATAAGGTCACATCAGAAAGTCGACATTTTTGGAAATATTATGTACTGTATCCTCTAATTGGTTTCAAGTATCACCACCAAGATTGATGTAAAGACTTAGCAATAGTTAGGGGTCATTTTAGTATAAATATGAAAATTCCAAAAAAATGCGGCACCCATTTCTTCTGGGTTTAATTTTTTTTCAAACCAGTGCTAAAATAGTCAATTTTTCCTTGTTCTTGTCATAGGTCTCAGTGTGAACTATCGACATCAGAAACGTATTCTTGGATGCCATCCACAGAGTTCAAATGAAACTATCAGGGCAGATAAGTTTGACGCCGATAGCTCACACTAAGACCTTGGGCCATACATGAAAAAGGCAAAGAAAAATCAACAATTTTGGCCCTGGTTCAAAAAAATTAAACACGAAAAAAACCGGTGCCGCATGTTTTCGGAATTTTTATATTTATACTAAAATGGCCCCCCACCAATTCCTAAGTCTACAGAAAAATCTTGTTGGTGATACTTGCAACCAATTAGAGTATTCAGTACATTATATTACCAAAATTTTTGATTTTTTGTTGCGACCTTCCAAGAGTTAAAAATTCATAACATCTGCAGTACTTGAACCAACTCAATAAAATCAGGCGACATATATCCTATTAGATGTGAGATGTCAGAAAGAAAATTACAGATGTATAGTGGCAAAATTTTAGGTTCTAGATGACATTTCGTGATTTCTTTATGTGGTCCTAAACATTTGACCGGTACTATATAACCATATCCCTTCATGGATCATACGCACTGCAGGAATGAACAAATGCATTGCTATTAAATAAATCTTTAGCGTATTTCTCTCGCTGCTTATGAAAGTGCTCATCAGTGAGTCTAATAACATGCTCATGATTTGCATAGCATGCAAGTGAGAAAGTTACAATGAGAACAAACTGAACATCAACCAGTAATGGACGTACCTTTGTACTGAATTGTTCAGAAGCTGTCGGCGTTGAAAGAGCTCCTTAAAATGGCTTACCTGAAACAAAAGAGAGTTACAGTAAATGTTAACGAAGAAACAAACATTTTTTTTTTTTTTGCTATGGGCTTTACGTCGCACCGACACAGATAGGTCTTATGGCGACGATTGGATAGGGAAGGCCTAGGAGATGGAAGGAAGCGGCCGTGGCCTTAATTAAGGTACAGCCCCAGCATTTGCCTGGTGTGAAAATGGGAAACCACGGAAAACCATTTTCAGGGCTGCCGATAGTGGGATTCGAACCTACTATCTCCCGGATGCAAGCTCACAGCCGCGCGCAAAAACAAACATTTAATATAGTTTTAATAATTACAGTGGTTCCTGGAATAGATCTCCTGTAGCTACGTCCTTGTTTGTGAAGCATAGAAAACGGCTGAATGGCCATGTGAGTGGTCCTGAGAGTCGGGATACCAGTTGCTATGGAATAGGAGTGAGCATCTCGGCCAAATGACAGGCTAGGGTCTCCTTGGAAATAAATTAATAATCAGGTCCAACTGTTGGCACCAAAGGAAGGTGTTCACAGATAAATACACAAACTGCATCAAAGTTACATAAGTGCCAACAAAAGGGCTATATTCATTATATCTCATTTGTCTCATATCACCAATACAAAATCAATGAAATGTTTACGCAACGTAAACTGTTGTAAAGAGTAAGATTTAGATACATGGTTTAAGTAATTTGTTAGAACTGAGGATATTCTTGTAGAATGAAACATGTAATCCATTTATAATAGTCATTTTTGCATACATTTTATAGTGTTATATTCGTGCTCGACAAACTGAAAATCTTAGAAGTTTCTTCTTCTTACGTAACAGAAGCCTACCTAAACGAGTTTTGAGCAGTTTACGACATGTAACACAGAATAGAACGTTAGACGTGTAAATGTAATATATCCAGAACTATTGCTCATCAATCTGTTCAGGAAGAGAACGTAAATATATCAGTTTGCATAATGAACGACAATCTTTGTACCTTTCAACTACTCTCTTATTGCATTGTATGCTTGTACGCATCTTAGCATACCGGGTGAGTTGGCGGTGCGGTTAGGAGTGCGCAGCTGTGAGCTTGCATCCGGGAGATAAGGGGTTCGAATCCCACTGTCAGCAGTCCTAAAGATGGCTTTCCGTGGTTTCATATCTTCATACCAGGCAAATGCTACAGCTGTACCTTAATTAAGGCTACGGCCGATTACTTCCCACTCCTAGCCCTATCGTATCGTCGCCATAAAACCTATATATGTCGGTGCGATGTAAAACAAATTCTAAAGAAAAGCTTCTTGGCATGTCATCATCAACCATCTCGTCAACTCAACTTGTTCTACTGTTCAAAGACGATTCCCTACCAATGAAGCAGGTTGCTTCGTCGGTCAAGACCTCCAAAAACAACTTGCTTTAATCAATACAGGCTTGGCCAATAGGATTTCTGAGGAAGGGCAAGAGGGGCAACCTGAACTGGCGATGTTGACCTTGCTGAAAAAAAAGAAACTGATGCTTGCACGACGGATGGACAAGTTGTTTTATATGACGATGAGTTCTTCAATATACTGATGATACGGTAGTGGAATGAGTTGGAAAAGTGATCCCAAAACTGAAGAATCATGAGCTTGCCTAAATGATCAGAAGAGTCTTACAGTGACCCCATACGACCTCAAAACGTTGCTGAGATTCCGCCGAAAGCTGTACAGTGTACAGCACAATTTCATCAGCAAACAGTATTTCGCTCATTCTTGTACCATCATGTGAGTTCTTTGTGTTGCCCTTAATGATACCATCGATCACATTTACAGAAGGTGACTAAATATTCAATAGCTTCCGGACAAATAAATAAACCGATCTTGTTGACTGCGAGGTTTGGGAGATAGTACGTTCGGACCCCACTGTTGTCATCCCTGAAAGTGGTTTTCAATGATTTTCCAGTTCCACACCAGGCAAATAATGAGGCAGTATCTTAATTAAGGCCACGGACGCTTCCTTCTCCGTTCTAACAGTATCCTATTCCGTAGTTGGCATAAGAGTTATCTGGGTTGGTGCGACGTAATATCCATTACAAGAGAAGAAAAATCAATCATTTGTAGACCATATCTTCAGGCATTAATAAAGAGGAAGATACGAATTTATTTATACGTATACAATAAATGTAACTGTTTTATTATGTGATCGTCCTCAGCGACAGCAAAATTATTCTATCCTACTCTATTTACAAAATTTTCATTGTTGACAAGTAATTCAGTACAATCTCTCGTACTTTTGTGTTATAAAATACCGCAGACAGTGCTAATACCTTGTTGTTACAAAAGGAACAAAGCCGGTAGGCCTTATGAAAGGGAGATATCCTCAAAAAGTTACTATGCGTTGTTTAAAGGTCAAATGGACCGATATGAAATTGGGAAATTAAACTGTGTTTCAATCCAGTAGGTTCTAGGATTTACTTCCCTTTAAAAATTTTTTCTCATAATTCATAGGACAAACCTTAAATACGATTTTACGATTATACACTGTGGATGTTTCTTATTGAACCTATATTTTAATGGACTCGCCTTAGAAGACTTTCTAATTTTCATATTGTTTGTCACATAATTGTTTATATGTAATGTGTTTCTTAGTTCTTAAGCTGCAGCTGAGGATGGTCAGATATTGACCGCATCTAGTATTACTTCTAATAAGATTTATATCTTACTTATAGTGTTGATTGGGTGGGACTTTTAATTAAGTATTTTTTGGCACGAAACTGGGAAATCAACAGGGATAATGGAAATTATAAACTATGACCCTAGACAGTTTTCAGCTTCTCTAAGAAGCCGCTGAAAAGCCAGACTGTTAATTTTTTATTTGATCAATGTGCTTTACCGATGTAGTAATACGGTATTTATTATCAGTAAGTGCCAAGCATCATCTGTATGTAATGTCTACGCTTGTGGTATTGATACCAATGAATAATAATACTATGTACATATAATAATACTGATATGTATCATACATAGACAGTCAAGTCATATTATTGTAAACACTTTTGGTATTTGACGTCAGCTGCCGTGATGTGCCCTGGGGTGACATGTTGGGTATATAAAGCGTGTGGAGGGTCATCTATATACATATCATTCGTTGCTGTCATGGGTAAAAGGGGTGATTCATCCGAATGGCAAAAAGAGATGATTATCAGCTTTCGGGGCAACAGTATCAGTGTTCTGAAACAGTGCAGTTTGCAAACTGTTCGTGAGCTGCTATGTAAAAGTGTGTCGTGAGTGTATAAATGGCACCATTTCGGATAAATGGCGTGGAAAATGTGCAACACCACGTGCCATGGATGAGAGTGGTAAATGTCGGCTACGGCTTGGTCCAATCAACATTATCGAATTTTCTTATATTTTCTTCTATTTTCTTATTTTATTTATTTCCATTTGAGATTAAATTCTGGTTATATTCAAAGTAAATTCACTTCATTTCAGGTACATTCTCATATCTTTGTTAGAGGTAATGGTAAACTTTTAGCTTGTGAGCTAGGGAAACTGTGGTTAACTCTGCGATGGAAGGAACTGTGTCTGAACTCCGGCCTTCTGTAAGTTGAGATAAATTGAGATGATATAGCGGGATGGTATTAAGAAATAATTAATGAATATGATGAGCGCAAGAGCTGATTTTAGCACATAGGATTGTGCATCAGTGTTATTGTGTTGAAATAATTAGCCGCTGAAGATGTATTGAGACGGTATTTATTTGTGGAGAACTTCGTTTTGTGTAGGTTTTGGTCTCGCGTTGTGAGCGCCATCTGACTGATTTATTGCGGTCGAGTCGAGGCGAGACATGTTTAAGAGAAAAGCAAACGAATCGAGCTCTCTATGCTGTCTTTTAAAAACGCAAGCTTCTCAGACACAATATTCATCTTTCAGCAGGGGAAGTATTTCTATTTGGTTTCCGAATTTGTAACAAGCTATGATTAAATTAATGTATGAAGAATTAAGCATTACCCCTACTGATGCGATAGCTAGGGTTTTGTTTTCAGGATCACTAATGATGGCGAAACCGAGGCCACCACTTCGAACCCTGGAGCACATGAGGATCGTTAGTCACACAGCAACTTGTACATACAAATGCAGCCAATATTTGTATAATATTTTTTCTCTTCCAGATGTTATGAGTGTTTGTATATGATGTTTAGGTAACTAATGCTTTGTTGAAGGTAGTTTTCGTGAGAATTCATTGATAGTGTTGATCAGGTGAAAGGGTTTCAGACCCTCATGACTTTGCCCTGGTGGTCGTGAAATGTGGTGGTTGCATTCACCAGAATTCAGTTTACTTTTATTATTCATGGGTAAAATTACATGGAATGTGTCCATAACTATTCTTATTTTATATTTTGCATATAATTTATCGTGATATATTTAAATTAGGCGGCCACTCTAAGACTAATCTCAGAGTAAATCAGTGTTTTGAATATGTAAATTGGGAGCCTTCCCGGGGGGGAATATTTCTCATTCGCAAGGTCGTAACTTATCACTGTAAATAGTCAAATGTTTCATTATGTTATTGTGAAAGGTAATTTTTTTTGTCGTATTCAACAGCTGATACGAAATGAAGGGTCGATTAACAACAAAATCGATCATTACAAAGTTAAAATTTTAGATAGGTAATTAAACCTTCTTCAATTTGTTTGATTCGAAAAGAAGTAACACTCAAGTGATTAATTAAAATATGTATGGATTGTTCTATCATTATGTGAAATTCGACACCGTGATTTCAGTAGTCCAAATAGAGACATTTGTGAAGACGTGGACTGAATTTTTACTTAAATGACATCGCGGAATTGGTTTCCTGTTGCTTAATTGAGTGTCAGATATATTTATATAAATTAATGAACTTCATTATCTGGGTTGTGGAAAATTAATTATTAGTTAATTAAAACATTTGAAAACATCATTTTGCTTACCATTGCCGATAATTTCATCCGTATCTCTTCCGTTCATTTTATGCCTTAAGTTAGATTTAGATTAGTTGTAGTTCGTAGCCGCGGACACACTACGGCTCTGAAGGGGTGTGCTCATATCTCGGAACGTAAGGGGAGCGGTTGACCTCGCTCTGTCGTAAGGGCTTTTGTTATCTCATGTACTCGGATTAGTCATTTCAATCCAAATGAGGCGGTATTTGTTACTAGACAGAATAGGTCCCTTGTCTGTCAATCTCTGTGGCGCGTGGTTCCATGTGTTCATGACCCGGTCGGGGTAAATTTACGTTTTCCCGTGGACCCATAAGCTATGGGGGTTGATGGGAAAGGTCCCAATACACGCTGATTGTCTTCTTAGGGAGGATGGGGTCTAACAGTAATCTACCAGAACCTAATCGAGTCATTCCTTCTGTCAGAAACTCATGTTGATTTTCCTTACGATAGACGATTTGCCACTGCTCAGTTTGGAAAGAAGATGGAGATATTTGTTAATCGTTTCATGCCTTATATATATTTTTTTGCTATTTGCTTTACGTCGCACCGACACAGATATGTCTTATGGCGACGATGGGATAGGAAAGGCCTAGGAATTGGAAGGAAGCGGCCGTGGCCTTAATTAAGGTACAGCCCCGGCATTTGCCTGGTGTGAAAATGGGAAACCACGAAAACCATCTTCAGGGCTACCGGCAGTGGGGCTCGAACCCACTATCTCCCGATTACTGGATACTGGCCGCACTTAAGCGACTGCAGCTATCGAGCACGGTCATGCCTTATAAAGAGCTGTCGTAACTATACCCATTCTCAGTCATGCATCCATTATGGTATTTTGAATACTGTCGCCACGCCTCAGAGAGGGAGCTTGAAGAATCAATCAATCAATCAATCAATCAATCAATCAATCAATCAATCAATCAATCAATCAATCAATCAATCAATCAATCAATCAATCAATCAATCAATCAATCAATCAATCAATCAATCAATCAATCAATCAATCAATCAATCAATCAATCAATCAATCAATCAATCAATCAATCAATCAATCAATCAATCAATCAATCAATCAATCAATCACTACTGACGTGCATTTGAGGCAGTCTCCCAGGTGGCAGATTCCGTACTGTTGTTATCCTGGACTTTTCTTAAATGATTTCAAAGAAATTAGAAAATTATTGAACATCTCCATTGTTAAGTAATTCCAATCCCTAACTCACCTTCCTTTAAACGCATATTCGCCCAAATTTGTCCTCTTGAATTCCAACTTTATCTTCATATCGTGATCTTTCCTACTTTTAAAGACACCACTCAAACTTATTCGTCTACTAATGTCATTCCACGCCATCTCTCCACTGATAGCTTGCAACATACCACTGAGCCAAGCAGCTCGTCCCCTTTCTCCCAAGTCCTCCCAGCCCAAATTTTAGAACATTTTTGTAAAGCTACTCTTTTGTCGGAAATCAACCAGAACAAATCGAGCTGCTTTTCTTTGGATTTCTTCCAGTACATCATTGTGAGTGTCCCATACACTGGAAAATACTCTAGTTGGCGTCTTACCAGAGACTTATATGCCCTCTCCTTTACATCCTTACTACAACCCCTAAACACCCTCATAACCATGTGCAGAGATCTGTACCCTTTATTTGCAATCATGTTTATGTGATTTCCCCAATGAAGATATTTCCTTATATTAACACCTAAGTACTTACAATGATTCCCATAAGGAACTTTCACCCCATCAACGTAATAATTAAAACTAAGAGGACTTTTCCTATTTGCTAAACTAACAACCTGACTTTTAACCCCGTTTATCATCATAACATTGCCTACTGTCCATCTCACAACATTATCGAGTTCACGTTACAGTTGCTCACAAACTTGTAACCTATTTATTACTCTATACAGAATAACATCATCCGCAAAAGGCCTTATGTCTGATTCCACTTCTTTACTCATATCATTTTGTATATAAGAAAAAATAAAGGTCCAATATTACTGGCTTGAGGACTTCCTCTCTTAATTATTACGGGGTCAGATAAAGCTTCGCCTACTCTAATTCTCTGAGATTTATTTTCTAGAGATATAGCCACCTATTCGGTCACTCCTTTGTATAGTCCAATATTGCACTCATTTTTGCCAGTAGTCTCCCATGATCCACCCTATCAAATGCCTTAGATAGATCAATAGCGATACAGTCTATTTGACCTCCTGAATCCAAGATAAATGCTATATTTTGCTGGAATCCTACATGTTGAGCTTCAGTGCAATACTGTATATCCTTTCCTGTACCCGAACTGCCTTCTATCGAACCAGTCATTTAATTTGGCAAAGATGTCAGATATAATCAGAAAAAATGCTTTCATCCGCCTCTGTGATGTAGTGGTTAGTGTGATTAGCTGCCACCCCCGGAGGCCCGGGTTCGATTCCCGGCTCTGCCATAAATTTGAAAAAGTGGTACGAGGGCTGGAGCGGGGTTCACTCAGCCTCGGGGGGGGGGGTCAACTGAGTAGAGGGGGCTTCGATTCCCGCCTCAGCCATCCTGGAAGTGGTTTTCCGTGGTTTTCCACTTCTCCCCAAGGCAAATGCCGGGATGGTACCTAACCTAAGGCCACGACCGCTTCCTTCCCACTTCCTTGTCTATCCGTTCCAATCTTCCCGTCCTCCCCGCAAGGCCCTGTTCAGTATAGCAGGTGAGGCCGCCTGGGCGAGGTACTGGTCATCCTCCCGAGTTGTATCCCCCACCCAGAGTCTGAAGCTCCAGGACACTGCTCTTGAGGCGGTAGAGGTGGGATATCACGCAGAGTCCGAGGGAAAAAGCAACCCTGGAATATAAACAGATTAAGAAGCAGAAACCGAAGGATAAGAAGAAGAAGAATGCCTTCCCAAAGCATACTTGCAATGCATGTCAAACTGACTGGCCTGTAATTTTCAGCTTTATGTCTATCACCCTTTCCATTATACACAGGGGCTACTATAGCAACACTCCATTTGGTAGAGCTCCCTCATGCAAACAATAATCAAATAAGTACTTCAGATATGGTACTATATCCCAACTCATTGTCTTTAGTATATCCCCAGAAATCTCATCACTTCAAGCCGCTTTTCCTGTTTTCAACTTTTGTATCTTATTGTAAATGTCGTTGTTATCATGGGTAAATTTTAATACTTCTTTAGTATCAGTCACCTCTTCTATCTGGGCATTATCCTTGTAACCCTGTAATTAATAATAATAGCCGCGTTGCCTCGGCTATCGTTTGCAGGCATTTTGATTTGACACCATCTTGTTTGCCTGTACATTTGTTCCTTCAGACCGAGCAAGTGGCCGTGCGGTTATTAGGGTCGCTCAATTGTGAATTTGCATTCGGGAAACAGTAGGTTCGAACCGCACTGTCGGCAGCCCTGAATATGGTTTTCCGTGGTTTCTCATCTTCACACCAGGGATATGCTGGGGCTGTACCTTAATTAAGGCTACGGCCGCTTTCTTTTCACTCCTGTCCCTTTATTATCCCATCGTCGCTATAATATTAATCCCATCAGTTTCGGTGCCACGTAAAGCAAATTGTAAAAACCAGAAAATAATAATGAAGAAACTATTTCCTTCAGATGTATGGCTGAGTTAATTAATTTAGTCAGGTAAACCCCAAATGTGTCGATAGAGATCTTTTACACGCCGGCATCGTACGTCATGGAGGGTCGAATGGACTTTTTTCCAACCTCCAAAAATCTGACCACCCTTGCCGCATTTGAACTCACAATCTTGGAATCTGGATGCCGACACTACCACTGATCCACACAGGGAGCTACTTGGTCAATGTTGCTATTAATTATTCTCTCAGTCGCTCGGTAAGTGCTTTGGTGACTGTATCCCCAACGCAAAGTTAATGAGTAGAGCCCGGAAGTTAGGCAAATTGACTTTTTTATTTGGGTGGATATATCGAAGTGTCACATGGAGACAAACATGTTTCCGTACGTTTGGGAACGGTAGCACCAGTTATTATTTCGCCTTTTTTGCCTATCTTAGCTTCCGTAGCATATTTGATTGCTTAATGCCTTTTTTAAGTAGTGGATATTTTCTGCTGTTATTTATGTATTGAAATTAATCATTGGAAAGTCCGGCTCCATGGCTAAATCGTTAGCGTGCTGGCCTTTGGTGACAGGGGTCCCGGGTTCGATTCCCGGCAGGGTCGGGAATTTTAACGTTAACTGGTTAATTTCGCTGGCACGGGGGCTGGGTGTATGTGTCGTCTTCATCATCATTTCATCCTCATCACGACGCGCAGGTCGCCTAAGGGAGTCAAATCAAAAGACTTGCATCTGGCGAGCCGAACTTGTCCTCGGACACTCCCGGCACTAAAAGCCATACGCCATCTCTCTCTCTCATTGGAAAGAAAACCTGTATAGTTACAATGTACTGTATTAATAATTTTAAAAATCATTTTAGCTTAATAGATAAAAAATAACATTTACATAAATGATATAAGGTCACGTACTTAAATGCTGGTGGTGATTATTGTTTTGAGAGGAAGAACAACATGGCAACCATCCTCTGGTAACACTAATCGGAAGGAAAAGTGGAAGACGTTCGATACTTCGAAAAATGAAGTTATCGGCTAAAGAAATGGAAGGACTACGAAAAACGCTAAATGAAAGTTTCCCTAGGCCTCGCAAATCTAATACCGTCGGGATCGGAAGAGAACTAGAACTGACCAAGGGAGGTCAGACAGGAAAGGTAAGAGCGAGGAACATGACACAAGTGGAAGCAACGCCAGACTCAGATAGGGGAACCGTGGTCTTCAACCCACACGTGAAAGTTGAGAGGCCCTGGTCCCCTTTTAGTCGCCTCCTCTTACGACAGACAGGGAATACCGTTGACGTTATTCTATCATCACAATCCACAGGGGGATGTAAGTACTGTGTGTTACGTAGCTTACATTAAAGCAGCTTTATTACTTTGGTGCCCAATTTTTGTCATTATAAATGCCTATTGTCATTATTTTACTGCCAATTTCCTAAATGTTAAATGCTTATTTGCCTGCCTATTTTAGGAAAAAAACAATGCCTGAACTTCCGGGCTCTATTAATGAGATAGTAAAGTACCTTGTTTGGGGTAATCGTACCGAAAAATTGTCTGCGCGGTTTGGGGCACGCAGCTATCTGATTGCATTCGGGAGATAGTGGATTCGAACCCCACTGTCGGCAGCCTTGAAGATGGTTTTCAGTGGTTTCCCATTTTCATACCAGGCAAATGCAGGGGGTGTACCTTAGTTAAGGCCAAGGTAGCTTCCTTCCCACTCCTGCCCAGCCAGATGGCCCAAATATACCGGTGTGCTATATGGTCAACGTGACGTCATCCTCAATCTTATCACTTTGCTTTCATGACCGGGTCCGCTGCCACTTCTGAGCTGGTTTCACGAAACTCAGTGAACCCCGCTCCAGCCCTCGGTTAAGAATTAAAATTCCTGGGCTGACTGGAAAGCAAGCGTGGGCCTTCACATTAACAGACAGGCACGCTACGATGTACCTCCGCGGTACTGTTGAGACCGTACACGACACAATTCAAGTTAACAGATCTTAAGTCGTGTCCGATGATTCGGGAACCCAATTCCTATGGAAGGCCTTACCTCATCCCCACCTGCAAGCATCTTTTGAGGATTGCTTTAATTGGATACTAATTAAATAAAACAACTGTAATATCCAATTTGCGCTTAAAAAAACATTAACTCAAATGAAACATGTTTCGTGCGTTGTGCATGAACTACATAAAACACATGCACTATTTGCGATTCAATCAACTAATGTAACGCTAAGGTAACTGAAGAGGTGGATTCCAAATTCTGCTAAGTAAATTTTTCGTAGGTTTTAGTTATTTTGCTCGTTGTGTTCCCGTATACAGTATATGGCACACAGCCCACACAAGAGAATGTACTGCAAACCCATCTTAGTCACGTCGATTTTAAATGCCAAAGCTGGTAGATTTTTCCACATCCAGGTAAGTCACTTGGATTCCAAACCCAGCTAAGTCGATTCAAATGCATCAGATTTATTGTGTAAGTTAATGAATTTTCAATTCAATATTTTCAAAATTTTTGATGAAAATATAACACTAACATATAAAGTGTTAAAGTATTTTCGAAAATAACAAATGTGTAACGTTTTATTTCAGTTTGTACAACATTTGTGGTTCACTGTTTTGTTTAAGCTCGTGAACAAGTACAATTTGAAGTTAGAATTAGCATGTAACATTTGTTTGTAACTAGTAATAAACATATGAGTACTTTCTTCAGTTATTGCACACTACTTCGATGCGAATATGGAGTAATTTTAAGTCAGATTCTTTGAAAAAATATTCGTGATGACTTTTGTAATGAACATGTTGACATGTCAAAGGATGGTGTTGTAAGTCTTCAGAAACTAGAGAAGTTCGAGTTTAATTGGGGTACTTCCCAAAACTAAATCTGAAATTCCAAACTTCGTTATAAGATGTTAGTCCTATAAGTGACTTTTACTACAAAACAGCACATGACATTATTATGCTCTTCGTAAGATTACAATCAATATAATTGATTTCACTTAAATTCAAATTTCCAATAATAATAATAATAATAATAATAATAATAATAATAATAATAATAATAATAATAATAATAATAGTAATATACTAATTATGATTCCCGATGATAATCTATGTAAAGGGAAATACCAGATAAGGAAGTTCTGTAAACAGCATTTATACAGCATATTATAGATCTCGAGTTCTATACTATAAACAAACTCTATTCGTGACTCATTGAGATGTATTGATTGATTGATTGATTGATTGATTGATTGATTGATTGATTGATTGATTGATTGATTGATTGATTGATTGATTGATCATTGATTGTTTGTGTTCACGTTTAAACGTGTATCCTATATGGCTGAGGGTGTACGGATATAAATGGTTTCACGGTTTGAAAATCCTGTTTTCACTTTTTTATTTGATCTCCCAATCATGCTGCCCTTTCTTTGTATATATCTGTATGAACATTACAAAGAAGGGTATTACTAAACTCTAATCACTGTAGTTGGTACAAAAAATGAAAATCCACTCTCAAAAAGAAAATATTGCTACTCTCGGTCACATAACGCTGTAAATTAGAGGCTTATTAGGCTATAATCGCTAGTAGTCACAGTAAACAATTAAAGGTCTATGTCGAGCTATCTAAAGGCTGTTCGGAAACAACGGAAACCGGGTACATGGACAACTGATGAATAATTTGAAAGAAATAATTCGGTATCTCGTGCTGTTGTAATTTCATCAGCTGCTCAAGATAGCCAATCACATCGCTTCGCGGGCGAATTCAAATGGGCTTTGCAAGCCTGTGTTGCTAAATCTGCACGTGGATTAAAACCGACCTGAGAGCACTAGTCGAAGTAAGAAACTTCGCCATGGGAGGGAGTTGAACTGACAGGATCGCGCCACAGCAAGTTACACTCGCTGAAACCCACACTAAGATTTGAAATTTTATTTCTTTCCTTTTTTCTTTCTCTGGCTTTAAACTTGATAAACCAGTAACAATGGATGGAATAATGGTGAGCTCTTATAACAATAGTGATTCGAAAACCTAAAACAATCAAGGACAATAGATGTAATGATTTTTAAGAGATGAGTTTGGTAGCTCAAACGTTACATCATTACAAAGAGCACTATTGAGCCCATCAATTACAATTTAGGAGACTGGGCTCCAAAATTTAAAAAGATTCCAGTCTCTCAAAAGCACAAGTTTCCAATATACATTTTATATTAGATCATTACTAAAATAGTCTGCACTGTCCTACCCCCTCGACAGTCTGATACACACTTGATTATGAATATTTAGAAATTAAACAGGAGCATTAAGTGCCCATACGAAATGGCCTTAGTGGTCTAAAGAAAAGGTTCAAGATATCGGTCGTAAACTAAATGCTAGGAGGCGAACATTTTCACTCCTTTGGAAATACACTTTGAAACTCTTAAGATCCTTTGTGGGCTTATGGCCCTAAGTTACAGAGGCTAAGCCTATACTACAGACGAGGAGAAAAGTATTCAGTTTCAAACGAAGGGATAAAATTTAAAGTTTTACGAAATCATAGTCACCCCAATACCAAGATGAATGGGAATTAAAAGAGGGTTCACACTCTTTATTCCCTAAGTTAGAATAAATTCCTTAGACTTGTTTCAGAATTTACATTTAAAAGATGATATGGACTTAAGAAATTTACAATACGAATGAATTTTGAAACCTTCTCCTCAAGTCAGCTTTCTGAAACTATCACATAATTAAAAGATGTCTGCCATTACCTTAAGCTGGTGGGCCTTCCTACGGCGGGCGAGGCTTGACCCCTGCCTCCACTACGTATGCACTCTAGACCTCAAGAGTGGAGCGATGAGAAAACAACATGGCCCAAAAGGTCCCAGCTTTTATAGCAGAGGAGAAGGTTCCAGAACTCTCTAGGCCGATAGCCTGTACACGCTCACAATTTTGATTGGATAATTGAATAAGTATTCAAAATTTCTGATTGGCTAATAATTTCATGAAGAAGGAGGAGATAGAAGTGCTAGTAACCTTAGAACACAAAAACAATCTACAAACACTTCAGTTTAGAAAACTTATACATATCAAAATTCTTTTGAAAATTAATTGACCATCCTCCCACCAGAGGGGGCTAATAAGTCGAAAGTAGAGACATCTGAAGATTAAAGTTCAAACTTCTTCCAATACACAGTTCAAGGTTCACACTACAGAGGCAGAGCAGATGTACCTCCAGTACAACAACAACAACAACAACAACAACAACAACAACAACAACAACAACAACAACAACAACAACAACAACAACAACAACAACAACAACAACAACAACAACAACAGCAACAACAACAACAACAATAATAATAATAATAATAATAATAATAATAATAATAATAATAATAATAATGTCCATCTCTGTGGCATAG
The DNA here is from genome assembly GCF_040414725.1 of Anabrus simplex. Taxonomy (NCBI): domain Eukaryota; kingdom Metazoa; phylum Arthropoda; class Insecta; order Orthoptera; family Tettigoniidae; genus Anabrus; species Anabrus simplex. The sequence continues at coordinate 154,626,422 of NC_090266.1, forward strand.
CAGTTAGTGTAATTAGCTGCTACCCCTGGAGGCCCGCGTTCGATTCGCGGCTCTGCTACGAAATTTGAAAGGTGGTACGAGGGCTGGAATGGGGCCCATTCAGCTTCGGGAGGTCAACTGAGTAGTGGGGAGTTTGATTCCCACCTCAGCCATCCTCGAAGTGGTTTTCCGTGTTTTCCCACATCTACTCCAGGCATTTGTCGGGATGGTACGCTACCTAACTTAAAAGCCACGGCTGCGTCCTTTCATCTTCCTATTCTTTCCGATCTTCCCATCCCCCCACAAAGCCCCTGTTCAATGTAGCAGATGAAGTCGCCTGAGCGAGGTACTGGCCCTCCTCCCCAGTTGTATTCCACTGATCCAATATCTCACGTTCCAGGATACTGTACTTGAGGCTGTAGAGGTGGGATCCCTCACTGAGTCCGAGGAAAATTCTAACCGTGGAAGATAACGCGTTAAGAAATAAAAGAAGAAGGAAAGAAATAATAATAATAATAATAATAATAATAATAATAATAATAATAATAATAATAATAATAATAATAATAATAATAATTACTACAATTCACTATTTATTGCAGTATTGATGGTCAACTTTATGTTTGAATGCGCTACAAAACACTGTAAATATTCTGTATCCCTGAAATGTAAGCGCTGTGCTCTTTTAATCTGTAATTCAGCACTGGGTGCACTTACAGTTCCATTTCTAATTCGATAATTAGATGAGATAAAATAATTAATATTTACAGCGATATTCGAGTGTGAAAGCTGTATAAGGGACGAAATTCAATGGGTCATTTTAAAATTTGTATGAATTGAGAATTATTTAAATGGGGGAGGCAAAGCTTTATGAAATGCACAAACAAGAAAATTCCCTGATAGGTGTACACTGCTACAATTACAATTGCAGCGACACAGATAAGTATGGCGACGATGGGATAGGAAAGGGCTAGGAGTAGGAAGGAAGCGGCCATGACTTTCTTAAGGTACGGTGTGAGGAATAGGAAGAAAGCGACCGTGGTCTTTATTAGGGTACAGCCCCAGCATTTGCCTGGTGTGAAAATGGGAAACCACGTTAAATCATCCTTAGGGATGCCGACAGTGGGGTTCGAACCCACTATCTGCCAAATGCAAAGTCACAGCTGCGCGACCCTAACCGCACGGCCAACTCGCACGGTGGGTACACTGCTATGTGCGGACATGCATATAATATAAAATACAAACCCGATTAGGTCCTTGGTTTGCCAATTTAACTGCTGCGTTTCGTAATCGACCAGTTCCTTACTTGATCTTACGAGGCTGTGTGAAGCCCGTTCCAGTCCAAAATTAAAATCCCAGAGCTGGTTCGAAAACGAACCGAGGACCTCCAAGTAAGACGGTGTCCTTGTAGTAAAGTCAAGAAAATTCCCGATTGTTTGCAAACCTATATTTTTATGTTAGAAAAATCATTGCCATCAGCGTGAATTGAACCTCAATTGCCCGACTGGGAAGCCGATGTGGTAGTTTTTGATAGCACTGGCAGCTCGCGTTTTGCGTGTGTAAAAGTTTGTAACCTCCTGCGCATGAGTTGAAAACGCATAGTCGTTTTTATTTATACTGTATGTTCAGTGAATATCCGTTTACACATTTCTGTGCAACGTGTTCTCCCCGGATACACGGATTGCGTGTACACACTGCTCAGCGTAACCTTGATCCTTTTGTTCGACTGCTCTGTCATATAATGAAGATCTTCGGGTGCAACTTCGATAGCCGCCTCCACAGCATTTTTAAGATCACACCTAACCAGTGTGAAGGGCAGTGGAACTACAGATGTCATCCACGCCGTCAGGCTGCAGAAGGACAGACTCAGGGAGAATAACAAACCAGTCCATGGAGCCTTTTTAGATCTACAGAAGATATTTGACCGAAACTCTCATGAGCTGAGCTGACTAGCACTTCGGCCACTTGATGTTTCCGAAGAGTATGTCCGTTGGACGCAGCTCTTGTACCGTAACACCAGAAACATCGTGTAATGTCCTGCTGGAATATCACAGTCTTTCCCAAACCGAGTTGGTGTCCATCAAGGTTCTCCTCTATCAACCCTTCTACAGTATTCATCTTTCGCATGAACAAAGTGACAGTGGACATACAAGTTACGCACCCATGGACGCAACCTACACGCTGATGACGTTTTATTAGCAAGCGAAGACCGTCGGGACCTTCAGTAAAAAGCCCAAGCGAGGGAAACTAAATTTGCGAAACATGGACTACGGCTAAACATCAAGAAAGCAGAGTACCTTAATCGCTGACTGTAGACAGACGGAACCATTCAAATTGGTGACTAGGATCTAAAGAAGGCTGGCCAGTTCAAATACCTCGGCTCCCTCACCTGTGCGGACGGTGACACCCTTCGTGTTGCCCGTGCTCGAGCCAATGGACCTGGTTAAAATTGGAGGCAGGTCACTGGAGTCGTCTGCGACAGCAGAATGCCCACTCAGCTGAAGGATGAAGTACAGAACAGTACCGTGCGATAAGCTCTACAATAGTGCCGTGCGCCCGGTTGCCCTTTACGGATCTGAATATTTTCCGGTCACCGTAAAATATGAGCAAGCTCTGAATGTTATGAAAATGCGCCTGCTTCAATGGATGTTAGGTCTCACGAGACTAGACCACATCAAGAATAAAGATGTTCGGGCTGTTCCTGGAATGTCACCATACAAGAGAAAATGCCAAAATCCCGTATGCGTTGCTAAGGCATTGTGAGAGTATATGTGGCCAGAAGGGCGTTCTATTTCAACGCAGAGGGACGCCGACCTCATGGCCGACGCAAGATTGGCTGAAAAAGGACATGAAACACGCCAGTATCCCCCTCCCCACCTATTGACTCCTTCGATAGGCAGAATTGGCTATTTGCAGTGAAAATGCGGATACTGCATCTAGGAGAGACAAATATTAGAAACAAGAAGTGATGTCAGGGAAAATTGTTTAATCAGAATTAATGCGTAACCTCGCTTCCAATGTAAAATCGGACGAACATTGACTGTTATTCAAGTTCATGTCTGAGAGTATATATTCGCAAAGGAGCCAAACACAGTATCCAATTTACATGCCAATACGCGGAAACTATTTTTATTTAAAGCTCTTAAAGTTCTCATGAAATGCAAGGAGAATACTGCAATACCCATCTTTCAGAATTGTGTTGCGCTGAAGGCTTATAAATTCTCTTTGAAATTTAATCGGAGCCTGCTCAAAATTGACAGAAATTGGTGTCATATAAATGTCTAATTATTTAAGGGCTTCACTGTAACTTTCAGTGTTACAATAGAACAAGGCACATAGCCTTAAAGACGAGAATTTTTCAAAATCTTTCTCCTGTATTTTCTTCGGACCATAAAACTTTCCTCATAAAAGCACGAATTCGGTTCCACACATCATCGAACAACACATCTTTCTCTTACAAAAACATCTAAATCTCTAAAATGTTTTGTAGTGTCGACTAGAAAGTCAAGATCAGTAACCCAGCACGCGCATTCTTGCATCACCACATTCGAAGCGACAGACCTAGGTGGACTCCCTAGCCCTCAAACGCTGAGTTGGAATGGACTGCCTTTTCGCACCTGTGAGCCAATTTCACGACAATACCCGAAGTAGGTCTGGTGCTTACTTCTTTGAAGAGATGTTATGATCCAGTATTAGTTTGATTAATAGTCACATCCAAATCTTGATGACAGTTTGAACTGCATCTCCATTTTCAGATTCGGGATTCAGATTCCGATTCTAAGACATTTGATCTCGAGTATTAATCCAGGTCATTGTACTTGGAATTTAAGTCTTCAACTATTTTCAATAGACGGTTATTTTCACCTGTCAAGGTGTCAACAAACCCTTGTTGAAAATTTGTAATTACTTGCTGCTTTTCTAGAACCTTTAAATGATCGTTTAACGTGCCATGACAATCACTATTGACTTGCCCAATTCATATTCTGCCTTTCGTCCTTTAACATGTAATAATCATACTGAAATAATCAACCATAAACAGATCTTTACATATATCTTATAAATAATTGGCATTTACTTCAACTAATAACCACAAAACATCTTGCAAATTCACAGCATTTCTGCCAAAAAATAACATATATTAGGTAGCACTCCTTGTTTCACGTCTTACTAGATCTTATTCTTCTTATTATCATTATTTTTACTATCAGTTATTATTTATTGGTGTTGTAAATATATCTAAAAAGTGCCAAGAAGAGGCGCGAGAAGAATTTCAGTTTGTAAACCTACATTTGTAATCCTGTCATTGTTCTGTGTAACGAGATTTTTGAAAATAAACAGGGTTAAAAAGTTCGGTCTCCACAAAAACTGACTGTAAGAAATATCCAATATATCCGTTATTGACTGCCGTACGATAAATATTTATGTAGTGTAAACGATAGGAGATTACATTTCCTACACATTTTTCATTTAAACTTTTCCATAGGTTTTTTAACAGACGTGTATAAGAATATTTGTTTTGATTTTTCTCATAAACCCCTACTCCATGCGACTACCTTGATGACACACACACACACACACACACACACACACACACACATAAAAGAGAACTAGACCACCATCTTAATATCTTTTTCATGAAATGTAATACCTGGTCTTATACACTGGACAAAATATTCATAGAGGGAGCTACGGATATATTTGACATAACGGTACGTTAAGAATGAAATGGCGTATGGCTTTTAGTGCCGGGAGTGTCCGAGGACAAGTTCGGCTCGCCAGATGCAGGTCTTTTGATTTGACACCCGTAGGTGACCTTGCGTCTTGATGAGGATGGAATGATGATGAAGACGACACATACACCCAGCCCCCGTGCCAGCGAAATTAACTAATTAAGGTTATAATTCCCGACCCTGCCGGGAATCGAACCCGGGAGCCCTGTGGCCAAAGGCCAGCACGCTAACGATTTAGCCATGGAGCCGGACATACGTTAAGAGAGAACATCGTACAAATAATTCTTGCCTTGTCTCTATTTCTCGTAGCATGTGGATATGATGACTGTTGAGTTGTGATGCCTTGCGCCCACGTGGTATAGGAAACAATCTCTAAGGGCTGAATTTATCTCTATAACTATTGAATTTCTTCTTCTGTTCATCTCCACAAATAAAATTAGAAATAAAGTCCACATCTATTTTATGTCCCATGGGTCAAGGAAATAAAGCATTGAAGCGGTGCCTGGAAGCCACAAACAAACTCTGAAACCCAATATCTGGAGAGTGCTGTAAAATTCTATTCGTCCATTGACATATAATTTTTTCATGGATCACTTCTCGCGTACAATGGAAAGCTCCCTCCTAGCACCACCTCGTAAAGCTCACGCGTGACTTGAGAGAGGGAAGGGCTGATGTTGTGAGAAACGACGGCTTCTCGTTCATGTTGCTGTTGTATTCTGCTTATTAAGCTGACGTAAACATGAATGAAACGAAACTTCCACGGACTTGTAAGTTATACATGTTCAGATTTCTATTGCAATGAAATTACACTTACATAAAATTTATAATACGATATTCCTGGTTTCAGTGTAATAAATAGTAGTTTAAGATGTGGGTAATTCTTACCAATCGGGGATGAGTTCGTGTCCGAGCGACGGCTAGAGCTGATAATACACGAGTCCGAGCACTACGTAATTCGAGAACTGTTTATACAGTAAGTTCTATTTTACCTTCCACATTCTAGGTAATAATAGTAGACCCTTATCTTGATTTTTTTTTTGTAAATTTGAGAAACAGGATGCCTGTAAGCAAAAGTATAGTTTTATAACAAAGAGAATACCACAATATAAAGAACTGACAAAGTTTTCCTTATCACGCGATGAATATTTTCAGGCATGTAAACTACAGCGAAGAGAATCATTTAGAAAACTCATTTCGGGAGGGGAGAGTCGTATAAACTGAAATAGCGTATGGCTTTTAGTGCCGGGAGTGTCCGTGGATATGTTGGGATCGCCAGGTGCAGGTCTTTCGATTCGACTCCCGTAGGCGACCTGCGCGTCATGGTGAGGATGAAATGATGATGAAGGCGAGACGTACACCCAGCCCCCGTGCCAGCGAAACTAACCAATGATGGTTAAAATTCCCGACGCTGTCGGGAATCGAACCCGGGACCCCTGTGACCAATGGCCAGCACGCTAACCATTTAGCCATGGAGCCGGACAGAGTTGTATAAATCTGCAGTAAATAAAAACAGCAACATTAAAAACGTTTTACAGTGGGTTTACCCCAGCATGAGGAAAGGGTATGATTGGTTTATGACGTCCTATAAACATCTTGTACTATGTTAATAAAGGTTGTAATTTGTGCGGCGGATCCCTTTTGGGGTAGATCCAGAAACTTCAGTACTTATCCTGTTTAATGCGTCTGGAAGACAATCTTCTTTAACGTGAGTACTACCAAAATATTAATTACTTGTTTATTTCATTGTTTTTTTTTCCTCGGACTCAGCGAGGGATCCCACCTCTACCGCCACAAGGTCAATGTCCTGGAGCGTGAGACTTTGGGCCGAGCGGGTGAAGCTGTAGAGGAGGACCAGTACCTCGCCCAGGCGGCCTCACCTACAATGCTGGAAAGGATCCTTGTGGTGGGATGGGAAGATTGGATGGAATAGAGAAAGAAAAAGTTGAGAAAGTGGTCGTGGATTTAAGTTAAGTACCATCCCATCATTTGCCTGGGGGAGAAGTGGAAAACCACGTAAAAACACTTTAAGAATAGCTGAGGAGGAAATCGAACCCCCCTCTACTCACTTGACCTCCCGAGGCTGAGTTGACCCCGTTCTAGCCCACATACCACTATACAAATTTCATGGCAGAGACGAGAGTCGAACCCGGGCCTCCGCGAGTGGCAGCTAATCACTACACACCAGAGGCGGACAATTACTAATTTCAAGCAATATTTTTTGGAGTGTTCTGTCTGTTAGGTCATCGGCTCAAAGGCCGGTTGGATCCTCTAATAACATACTTTTTTTACTGGTGGTTTAACGTCGCACCAACACAATGAATATTTTCGGCAAGTTAAGGATGGAAAATAGGTGGGATCGGGAAGGAAGCGGCCGTAGCCTTAAGGTACAGTAAATAGGAAACAGTAGAAAACCACCTTCAGGATAACATCACCAAGGATAATGCAGTTACGGGGTAATCTTTCTTTCTTTCTTAATCTGTTTACCCTCCAGCGTTCGGTTTTTCCCTCGGACTCAGCGAGGGATTCAACCTCTACCGCCTCAAGAGCAGTGTCTTGGAGAGTGAGACGTTGAGTCGGGGTATACAACTGGGGAGAATGACCAGTACCTCGCCCAGGCGGCCTCACCTGCTATGCTGAACAGGGGCCTTGTGGGGGGATGGGAAGATTGGAAGGGATAGACAAGGAAGAGGGAAGGAAGCGGCCGTGGCCTTAAGTTAGGTACCATCCCGGCATTTTTCTGGAGGCGAAGTGAGAAACCACGGAAAACCACTTCCAGGATGGCTAAGGTGGTAACCAAACTCACCTCTAAGGATGGCTGAGGTGGGAATCAAACCACCTCTACTCATTTGACCTCTCGAGGCTGAGTGGACCCCATTCCAGCCCTCGTACCACATTTCAAATTTCGTCGCAGAGCGGAGAATCGAACCCGGGCCTCCGGGGGTGGCAGCTAATCACACTAACCACTACAGCACAGAGGCGGGCTACAGGGTAATCACAATAAAAAGGATGAAAGCACCAAAATGAGGCGTACTAGGCAGGGTGAGGAGTGAGGTATTTTGCCATAGCTTTCTTCACTCTGGAGAGTTACTGGTAATGATAGGCCTACTCTTACTACTGCGCATTCGCCATACCATGCTAAAGAATTACTCGGACTGCTGTGGATTTAGTCGAAGTATTACATTTGAAATAAGTGGGTTAACTGAAAGCCGGCCCCGCGGTGTAGGAGTAGCTTGCCTGCGTCTTGCCCGGAGTCCGCAGGTTCAATTTCCGGCCAGGTCCGGGATTTTTACCTAGATCTGGGGGCTGGTTCGGGATCCTCTCAGCCTACTTGAATACAATTGAGAAGCTATATCTGACGGTGAGATAAAGGCGCCGATATAGAATACCAAGATTTTTTTTTTGGTACAATTTGTTTTACGTAGCACCGACACAGATAGGTCTTATGGTGGCGATGGAATAGGAAAGGCCCAGGAGTGGGAAGGAAGCGGCCGTGGCCTTAATTAAGGTACAACCGTAGCATTTTCCTGGTGTGAAAATGGGAAACTACGGAAAACCGTATTCAGGGCTGTCGACTGTGGGGCTCGAACCTACTATCTCCCCAATACTGGATACTGGCCGCATTTAAGGGACTGCAGCTATCGAGGTCGGTCTCTCTCTTCTTTAGCATGCAATTCCTCTTATGCATAATTTTTCTGGTTCTAGTGGTACGTAACACACTAGTTCATCATGGCATTCCAGCTATACAGTCCTTACTCTGAGGCACTGATTGGAATGAGCAGTGCGCACATTTAACGGAATAATGACAGAGGAGTGTTCGCGTCTTTCTGCGGCCTGCTCATTCCAGCACTGCTAGATCGGCACCGTAGTACTGTTCGTTAGAAGTGAGAAAATGTGCGGTTTTTCATTTGATCGAGTATTTTTTATGATAACATTGCTTTTAATCGCTACATTCCTACTGATGCCATTGTAATGACCTATGTTGACTTCAGTCTTGAAAACCACAAAGACAGTCTTTCTGAGACTTCCGCAGCGAAGTACGGGTACATCAGCTAGTTAGATATAAAAGTCTCCCTCCATGACACAACTGGAATATTGAGAATCAAAGAGGTGGCAATTTATAGCGAAGAAGGACTCGTAGAATTCAATTACTTGTGCATGAATAGAATTACTTATGCTCAGGTTACCGACGTCAAGTATTTCATTTCAATTTTCTGTAAAGACAACATTTTCCTAGGTCAATCAATCAATCAATCAATCAATCAATCAATCAATCAATCAATCAATCAATCAATCAATCAATCAATCAATCAATCAATCAATCAATCAATCAATCAATCAATCAATCAATCAATCAATCAATCAATCAATCAATCACTACTGATCTGCATTTAGGGCAGTCACCCAGGTGGCAGATTCCCTATCTATTGTTTTCCTAGCCTTTTCTTAAATGATTGTAAAGAAATTTAAACTTTATTGAACATCTTCCGTGGTAAGTTATTCCAATCGCTAATTCTCTTTCCTAAACACGAATATTTGCCCCAATTTGTCAATAAATTTGTAGCTAGTATTGCTATAATATCCATATAAATTTCTAACAGTTACAACAATATAGCATTAATGTTACAGCTGCCGGTAGAGTACCGGCCTTCGGATCCACCATTATCCATCATCATATTAAATTATATAGTTTACTCTAAGGTTAGTATTTTGAGCCGGCCCCGTGGTGTATGGGTAGCGTGCCTGCTTCTTACCCGGAGGCCCCGGGTTCGATTCCCGGCTAGGTCAGAGATCTTTACCTGGACCTGAGGGTTGGTTCGAGGTCCACTCAGCCTACGTGATTACAATTGAGGAGATATCTGACGGTGAGATAGCGGCCCCGGTCTAGAAAGCCAAGAATAACTACCGAGAAGATTCGTCGTGGTGACCACACGACACCTCGTAGTCTGCAGGCCTTCGAGTGAGCAGCGGTCGCTTGGTAGGCCAATGCCCTTCAAGGGCTTTAGTGCGATGGTTTTTTTTTTTTTTTTAGTATTTCGCAGTTGAGGAGTGTCTCTTCAAAAGGGGCTATTTATACCTTAAGAATGTTGTGGGGAAAAGGCAAGAAACGTAAAATAGGATAAAAGGATCACGGAACGTACCCATGATCAGGTTTGGTATATTTTTCAAGGAATTACATCTCTCTGGTCTGGATTGTTCATGACAGTCGATAATATTCAACTACTGCAATGCGTGTAGACGAAACACTGATTTATTTTTTGGAAGTGGAAATAACATCTTTTGAACAGACACTCCTTAATTATTGATATGAAGTGTACATAGAAGCAATGAAAATATATGCACACTTTACGGACGTGAATGTCTATTTCCATTTATTACACTAGGCACTAAATCACGTAAGCAGAATCAAAAAGTTCCAGCCTCATTTCATATATCATCTACCTCTTAATGTTTCATTTGTTTGACCAAATTCAGTTTTAAAGCTGTCTTACTAACTTGTATACACCATAAAACTTTCATTCCACCTGACCACTCTCTTCCCTACACTTACTCGAAATCTTCTTCTTGACAGCTCTTCTTGGTGATTATCGAGCTATTCTAAAGGTAATTTGGAGAGATTGCTCTGCTGCACGGGAGAATAGCTGGAAGGACTCGGATTTTTTTTATTCATGTGCTGGAGGTAACAGACATGACTGTTATACGTAACTGGGAGAGTGGTATTTGTAATGAAGAGAAGGAAAGGGCAAGTTAGGAATGCATGCATGGATGTAGAAGTGTATATTTATAAATCATTTTCGTTGGAGAGGTGGTATGGAGTATACATTACTGAGGAGATTAATGAACTCAGTCATGGTGGGAAAGAGAAACTGAAGTAAACCAATGGTTAACCTTTTCCTTCCCACGTTAGAATTAACTCTGAACTCAACACATTTTACACCGTCCCAACATCAAGTTAACTCGAAACTCAATATATTTCCCACCGTCCCAACCTCGAGTTAACTCGGAACTCAACACATTTTCCAGCGTCCCAACCTCGAGCTAACTCGGAACTCAACACATTTTCCACCGTCCCAACCTCGAGCTAACTCGGAACTCAACAAATTTTCCACCGGCCAACCACGAGTTAACTCGGAATTGAAATATCACATTCCATCCCAGTCCCTAGTTTAGTCTGACGCTGCAGTTTCGTCGCTGGTACCATCTGACCGTGCCCTGTGTATGATGATAATAGCGTATGGCCACCGGAAATGCCTGCTGAAAGTCTTTCGATTTTAAGCCAATACTGAATTAACTACAATTAAACCTAATATTGAATACGGCACAAATAGCTAGTCCTCGAGCATAGTAATTAACTAATGAAGGTTAATATCCCCAACCCGGACGACCATCGAACCCGTAACCCCTTCTCTAAAGGCCACCATGTTAACCATTTAGCCACGGAGCTGGAGAGAATCTTATAAAGACGACAGTTGATTCGATTCATCACCTAACTTTATTCTTACCATAATTCTATGCTCTGTGTTCAACGCTAATAGGTGTTTTCTGCTTTCACACATGTCTCTACGCAGGCGTAACGCAAGCTCGATGGAGGATAATATTTTAGATATTGTCGGAAATTGGAATAAGTGTGGCTTTTATGACGATACTGAAAGAGAGCTTTCAGTAAATTAATCTGTGCAAAGTGATCAGAGAGTTGTTGAGTTCCGGCGAAAGAGGTAAGATATAACAATGGTTAATATTCCTTCCAAACGTTCTAGTAACTTAATAAGTATTTGTAATGTTGTTTTCAACTATTTAAGCTATTTGTGTCACTGATAAAACATCCAGAAGAAATTCAGGATGGGCATGCATAAGGTTTAATAAAACCTGGTACTGAAAAGGTTAAACAGGCCAGTCACCGATTACTGGATATGAGACTTGGGAGCAGCTGTAAATAGTGCATTCGTTCATTCATAAGCAGAAGGGCACTTAAGTCTTTAATAAAAATATACTGCAATTGATGTATGTATGTATGTATGTATGTATGTATGTATGTATGTATGTATGTATGTATGTATGTACAGAGTGTTCCAAACAAGAGGTAACCGAAACCCAGTCCATACATTTTAACAATATAATTTTCGGGCTTTGTCGTTATTTATTTATTTATTTATCTATTTATTTATTTATTTATTTATTTATTTATTTATTTATTTATTTATTCATTTATTTATTTTTCATTTATGTTTCAGAGGAGTGACGTAGTGAGTGACAGCCGGCATGCCAAAGTATGCCACCTTGGGACGCGTATAGTGAATGGGAAATTATTTCCGAAGTTACGGGACAAGATGGAATGGTGGTCCTTCCCTAAAATTTGTGGCAACTGTCTTTCAGATCCATTTCCAGAGATTTGCACTACCAAAGACAACTATCCTGTGTTGGATGGAAATGTTTCGGCAGACAGGATACGTAATCATAATGAGGGACATTCAGGAAGACCCCGCACCATGAGGAGCTATGAGATTCTTCAGCCATCAAAGAAGAGTTTTCGGTGCATATCCAAGGAATGCATTTGCAAACCACAGATGTGCGGCATATGGCAGCAAGTTTGGTACCCGCTCATACCTGATTCAGGTGTTACATGAGTTGACGCCTACTGAAGCCACGTGAAGTGGCTTGCTTCTTTGAGGATGAACACAGCCTTGTCAGTTGGGGAAGCCATGTGCTCCTGAGTGGACATGTAAACAAGCAGAACGTCAGCTTTCATGGGTGGGAGAATTATGACGAATACGCAGCAGTATCCAGTCATGGCGTCACTATCCCGTATTTCGTTGAATATGTCATCGCTGCTGTTTACCGACAGATACTTATCCATTTCCATGTTAATTTACAGACTTTGTGTGAGTTCAGAGATTTGGATTTTGTGCAGCAACTCTTCGAGCAAGACGGGGTCACACCACACATCGACCGTGGTGATCCACAGTTCCTCCAGGAAATCATTCCAATTAGGTTCGTCTCCAAGGGATCTGCCTCTCCCTATCCCCCAGAAGCCCAGACCTCACGATGTGGGACGCGTTACTGCGGGGTATGTTAAGGGGAACAGTGTTTCCATCCGGTATCACGTACCCTTGACCAACAATGAGTCTGCGGTATGCGAATATTTCCAGATCAGTGTTCTGACAAGCTTACACGCATAACTGACCACATGCATTACGTAGTATACAATGATGGGCGCCATGTGGAGCATGTAATTGTGTAAGGACGGTCAAAAGACCCGACATTTTTTTCGGTTACCTTTTTCTGAAACACCCTGTACAAATATATGTATCATACCTGGTTTTGTTATTTTACTACCATTTCTTTATGAGGCGTTCTAGGAACGTTATTATTCTTCAGCCACTTGTATTTAACATATCTTCAGCCCACAGAAATCAATCAATCAATCAATCAATCAATCAATCAATCAATCAATCAATCAATCAATCAATCAATCAATCAATCAATCAATCAATCAATCAATCAATCAATCAATCAATCAATCAATCAATCAATCAATCAATCAATCAATCAATCAATCAATCAATCAATATATCTATCAATCAATCAATCAATCAGTCAATCAATCAATCAATCACCAGTGATATGGATGTAGGGCTGTCGTCCAGTTGGCAGATTCTCTAGTCTTTTCTTAAAAACCGGGCGAGTTGGCCGTGCGGTTAGGGGCGCGTACCTGTGAGCTTGCATACGGGAGATAGTGGGTTATTATTATTATTATTATTATTATTATTATTATTACTATTATTTATTTTCCACAAATTGCAGGTACAATTTAGGGATTGTGAATTCAAGCCCCACTGTCGGCAGCCTGGAAGATGGTTTTCCGTGGTTTCCCATTTTCACACCAGGTAAATGCTGGGGCTGTACCTTAATTAAGGCCACGGCCGCTTCCTTCCCACTCCTAGCCCTTTCCTGTACCATTGTCGCCATAAGACCTATCTTGTCGGTACGATGTAAAGCAAATAGCAATAAATGAATGCCTCTTCTAATGTTAAATTACAATTACGTAGACCATTATCTGCTAAGAGGAAAGTTCTAATCTTCCGCAAAAACAAATAATGAACAAACAATTTTCTATTTTTGCAAGTACAGCGTGAGTCATTCCAGGACAGCGTGTTAATATCGTTTCAAGATGACAGAGCTCCACCTCACAATTCAGCAGTTTTCTATAATCACGTGAATGCTACGCAGCCCGGTCAATAGATAGGACGATGAGGACCTGTTCACAGGCCCATCAGATTTAGCACTATTTGAATTCTTTCTGTGAGGCCATTTAAAACAACTAGTCTACGCATAACGACCGGAAGATCCTGGGAGTCTTCGAAATCTAATTACGAAGGCCTGCAGATCCGTTACACCCAACATACTCCAGCAAGTCAGAGTCTCTGAAATGTGCATCAATCAAGAAGGCCGCCATTTCGAACACATAATACGTTAGCGAACTTGTTTTCACATAGGCTACCTAAAGTCTCATCCGACGGCCATACCGTTCTCGTCCAGACCTGATCATGAAACGGCCCTTTTCAGGGCCACGTAAACATCCATTCGCTGAAAACATTTATGTGAGACCACATGTCCGCGAAGTAAGGCGAAATAAAAATATATCCGGGGATACGAACCAGCCCGCACTTTATCCGCTCATGAATTCCCCGCCCGGTCCAACCTACCTAGGGAGGGACCTACTGTAAATGGTCACCGAAAGATTACACTTTATCCAGTACCTAATGCACCCTTCTACGTGTATAAAGGTTTCATTCGCTAATGAATTCATTTAGGAGCGCTACTACTCCCAAATCCATGGCGTAAGACCGTCGGAACTCTACCGAGTGTACATCCGTTGTATGTGCACACCCGCATAGCCCGATATTCGTAGATTGTCTATAAAATGCATGTGTGCGAAGAGTGACCTAAAACTACATTCGAAGGGGCAGAAGGCTGGCACTGTATAATTATTTATATAGTGTAAAATAAATTCCATTGTCATAAGGCAGCAGGAAGAGATGAAATTAGACCTGAAATGGTGAAGTATAGTGGGAATGCAGGGATGAAATGGCTTCATAGACTAGTAAAATTAGCTTGGAGTGTTGGTAAGGTACCTTCAGATTGGACAAAAGCAGTAATTGCACCTATCTACAAGCAAGGAAACAGGAAGGATTGCAACAACTATCGAGGTATCTCATTGATTAGTATACCAGGCAAAGTATTCACTGGCATCTTGGAAGGGAGGGTGCGATCAGTCGTTGAGAGGAAGTTGGATGAAAACCAGTGTGGTTTCAGACCACAGAGAGGCTGTCAGGATCAGATTTTCAGTATGCGCCAGGTAATTGAAAAATGCTACGAGAGGAATAGGCAGTTGTGTTTATGTTTCGTAGATCTAGAGAAACCATATGACAGGGTACCGAGGGAAAAGATGTTCGCCATACTGGGGGACTATGGAATTAAAGGTAGATTATTAAAATCAATCAAAGGCATTTATGTTGACAATTGGGCTTCAGTGAGAATTGATGGTAGAATGAGTTCTTGGTTCAGGGTACTTACAGGAGTTAGACAAGGCTGTAATCTTTCACCTTTGCTGTTCACAGTTTACATGGATCATCTGCTGAAAGGTATAAAATGGCAGGGAGGGATTCAGTTAGGTGGAAATGTAGTAAGCAGTTTGGCCTATACTGACGACTTGGTCTTAATGACAGACTGTGCCGAAAGCCTGCAGTCTAATATCTTGGAACTTGAAAATAGGTGCAATGAGTATGGTATGAAAATTAGCCTCTCGAAGACTAAATTGATGTCAGTAGGTAAGAAATTCAACAGAATTGAATGTCAGATTGGTGATACAAAGCTAGAATAGGTCGATAATTTCAAGTATTTAGGTTGTGTGTTCTCCCAGGATGGTAATATAGTAAGTGAGATTAAATCAAGGTGTAGTAAAGCTAATGCAGTGAGCTCGCAGTTGCGATCAGCAGTATTCTGTAAGAAGGAAGTCAGCTCCCAGACGAAACTATCTTTACATCGGTCTGTTTTCAGACCAACTTTGGTTTACGGGAGCGAAATCTGGGTGGACTCAGGATATCTTATTCATAAGTTAGAAGTAACAGACATGAAAGTGGCAAGAATGATTGCTGGTACAAACAGGTGGGAACAATGGCAGGAGGGTACTCGAAATGAGGAGATAAAGGCTAATTTGGGAATGAACTCGATGGATGAAGCTGTACGCATAAACCGGCTTCGGTGGTGGGGTCATGTGAGGCGAATGGAGGAGGATAGGTTACCTAGGAGAATAATGGACTCTGTTATGGAGGGTAAGAGAAGTAGAGGGAGACCAAGACGACGATGGTTAGACTCGGTTTCTAACGATTTAAAGATAAGAGGTATAGAACTAAATGAGGCCACAACACTAGTTGCAAATCGAGGATTGTGGCGACGTTTAGTAAATTCTCAGAGGCTTGCAGACTGAACGCTGAAAGGCATAACAGTCTATAATGATAATGTATGTATGTATGTATGTATGTATGTATGTATGTATGTATGTATGTATGTATGTATGTATTATTTATGCGCATGTACACGTGTATGGTATGAATGCGTGCTGTGAATGTTATAAGATTGCCTCTTCGGTATCTCCCACCAATACAGTTAGAGAAATACAATCAAGATGGATCAACTAGAGTTTACATAGATTATTGTCAAGCGCTCAGGTAAGTTTACTTTTTGCTGATCAAAAGTCTTTTCTAATGATTGAATGATTAAAATAATGACTAGAAGTATTATTGGGCATAGGGAAAAATGCATACATATAAAAATATAATTTTTCAGGAGAGAACGTTAAATTTTCAAATACTTTCAGTACATCAAAAACAAACCAAACCCCATTGTGCAACAGCCCCGAAGCGCCATGGCCTACCAAGCGACCGCTGCTCAGCCCGAAGGCCTGCAGATTATGAAGTGACGTGTGGTCAGCACGACGAATCCTCTCAGCCGTTATTCTTGGTTCCCTAGCCCGGGGCCGCCATCTCACCGTCCTCAATTTTAATCACATAGGATGACTGGACCTTGAGCCAGCCCTCAGATCCAGGTAAAGGTCCCTGACCTGGTCGGTAATTGAACCCGGAGCCTCCGGGAAAGAGACAGGAACACTACCCCTACACCGCGGAGCCGGCCCACTTTCTGTGCGACATGCATTGTGAAATAGTGAACTCGTATTTCTGAGGTAGTGTAGCTCTTTTCAGGCACAGAAATGGTTATACAACAGTCGCACATGACGGAATATAACACTTTCAATAATATTCGCGAAATTAAATGAAATGGCGTATGGCTTTTAGTGCCGGGAGTGTCCGAGGACAAGTTCGGCTCGCCAGATGCAGGTCATTTGATTTGACTCCCGTAAGCGACCTGCGCTTCGTGATGAGGATGAAATGATGATGAAGACGACACATACACCCAGCCCCCGTGTCGGAGAATTTAACCAATTATGGTTAAAATTCCCGAGCCCACCGGGAATCGAACCTGGGACTCCTGTGACCAAAGGCCAGCACGCTAACCATTCATCCATGGAGCCGGACAATATTCGCGAGATACAGCAATTGATAACTTTTTATTAAATCGATTAAGCACTCAATGTTCATCAAGTGTTCATAAGTAGTTTTACTTTACTTTATTACAGTTTTTCTTAAAGCAGGAAAAACAATTTTAGTGAACTTGTGAAAAAATACAACGATATACATAACGCTGCTTGATAATACACAAATTAAGTTGATAATATTTTATCACAGCAAAATCTTCTTAATGTTATTTTCTTGGCATCGGGTAAAAGTACATATGTAAAGTTATTTACTAATACGTAAACTAATCCTTCTTTCTTAATCCATTTATCCTCCAGGGTTAGTTTTAGCGAGGGATCCCACCTCTACCGCCTCAAGGCCAGTGTCCTGGAGCGCGAGAGTTTGGGTCTGGGATACAACTGGGAAGGAGGACCAGTATCTCACACAGGCGGCCTCACCTGTTATGCTGAACAGTGGCCTTATGGGGGGAGGAAGCGTCCGGGGCCTTAATTTGGGTACCATCCCGGCATTTGCCTGGAGGAGAAGTGGGAAACCACGGAAAACCACTTCAAGGATGGCTGAGGTGGGAATCGAAACCACATCTACTCAGCTGTCCTCCCGAGGCTGAGTGGACCCCGTTCCAGCCTCGTACCACTTTTCAAATTTCGTGGCAGAGCCTGGAATTGAACTCGGGCCGCCGGGGGTGGCAGCTAATCACGCTAACCACTACACCACAGAGGCGGACCGTAAACTAATATGTGTGTGATTACTAATGAATTAAAAACCCTGAAATATTGTTGTCCGCCTCTGTGGTGTAGTGGTTAGCGTGATTAGCTGCCACCCCCGGAGGTCCAAGTTCGATTCCAGGCTCTGCCACGAAATTTGAAAAGTGGTACGAGGGCTGGAACGGGGTCCACTCAGCCTCGGGAGGTCAACTGAGTAGAGGTGGGTTCGATTCCCACCTCAGCCATCCTGGAAGTGGTTTTCCGTGGTTTCCCACTTCTCCTCCAGGAAAATGCTAGGATGGTACCTAACTTAAGTCCACGGCCGCTTCCTTCCCTCTTCCTTGCCTGTGCTATCCAATCTTCCCATCCCTCCACAAGGCCCCTGTTCAGCATAGCAGGTGAGGCCGCCTGGGCGAGGTACTGGTCATTCTCCCCAGTTGTATCCCCGACCCAAAGTCTGAAGCTCCGGGACACTGCCTTTGAGGCGGTAGAGGTGGGATCCCTCGCTAAGTCCGAGGGAAAAACCGAACCTGGAGGGTAAACAGATGATGATGATGATGTTATGACTGTAAATCAGTCCACAAATTGCTACAGGGCATGCAAAGTTTAATTTCAATGTAGATGATGACCTGAGTAACATGACCACTTTTTAGTCGAATGCAGAGGTAAAAGTGTCCGAAGTGTCTGCTTCACCACAATGTGCACAAACAGCTGTTAACTTTATTGTTCAGCTACTTAACCTGGTCTTCATGCATAGCGACGAAACGTTCCTAGTAGTTGAATCATACGTCAAGGAACGAGTTAATTACTTGCATTCGAAGAAAATGAATGCGTGCTGTCCAAGTAAATATTTATTCTGTATGTCAGACGTCACTCTAACATAGCTGTTTATCTGCGGTGCTGGTATAGGAAATTACTAGAACTAGGAAGGTAGCTGTTTCTAGTTAAGGTATACCCCGTATTTGGCCGTGTGAAAATGGTAAAACATACAGTAGGATACGTGAAATACTGTATCATACCATCCAAATGCATGAACTCCCTGAGCAAAAGGAATGGATTCCTTATATACACACCGAGAAAAAGTAGGTTATAACAACCTGGATCCACAATTAATTACCGAGTTGCCAGACTATACTCGTGGTTCACTCCAACATATGTTATTGTTACAATGTTACGTTTGCTAACATGGATCATGAATGAATTGTCCAGCTCCTTGGCTGAATGGTCAGCGTATTCGCCTTGGGTTCATAGGGTTCCGGGTTCAATCCTCGGTTGGGTCGGCGATTTTAACCGTAAATGGTTAGTTCTCCTAGCCCGGGGACTGGATGTTTACACTGTCCCCAACATCCCTGCAACAACTCACACACCACACACAACACTATCCTCCACTACAATAACACGCAGTTTCCTACACAGGGCAGATTCTACCCACACTCGTCGGAGGATCTGCCTTACAAGGGCTGCAAAAAGGCTGGAAATAGCCACACGAAATTATTATTATTATTATTATTATTATTCTTATTATTATTATCATTATTATGAATGATTTAGCATTGAAAGTCTCTTTACCTCCTGGTGAAACACTTTGATCACTTGCCATATGAAATATTCCTAACAGCCACATCCTGCCAAGGTACAAAAACTGGGCATGGGTTACAGGTCGAGGCTGTGGGGATGGTGCTCCAGATGGCTGATTGACAGTGAATGTTGCTTGTTATTGTAACGCACAGGAGCAGGTAGCAATTCGCAGAAAACAACCTGGACTTCTCTCAACAGAAGTCGTGATGCCACTGATGATGATTTTTTTTTAATCTTCAAAGGTGTACCTCCCCCCTTAACAGCACCCGTTAATTGTTCCTGTGGGAGGTACTGGATCATCCTCCATAAAGCCCTGACCTGGTAACCAGGAATTTCCATCTCTCCGGAACGTTGAAGGAGCACCAGGGTAGTGTGCACTTAACAACGATACTGTCATTTATCTTGCTTTCATGACGTGGCTTCAGGGACTGGACATAGATTTCTTCCATGCCGGGAGTGATGCCTTGTTTTACCGTTGGAACACGTGCTTGGACAAAAATGGTGACTATGTTGAATGGAGTATCAGGGCTCTACCACCGAGTATCCTTATACCTGACTGTAAAATTAAGTTTCACCGTTTAAACTCTTGTTACTCATACTTCCTCATACTGAAATGAAATGTCGTATAGCTTTTAGTGCCGGGATATCCCAGGACGGATTCGGCTCGTCAAGTGCAGGTCTTTCTATTTGACTCCCATAGGCGACCTGCGCTTCGTAATGAGGATGAAATGATGATGAAGACAACACATACACCCAGCCCCCGTGCCATTGGAATTAACCAATTAAGGTTAAAATCCCCGACCCGGCCGGGAATCGAACCCGGGACCCTCTGAACCGAAGGCCAGTACGCTGACCGTCCAGCCAACGAGTCGGACTCCTGATACTAAAACAGTAGTAATTATTTGCTTTCTTGTTTATTTAATCCGTTAATCTTCCAGGGTTGGTTTTTCCCCAAGACTCAGCTAAGGATCCCACCTTTATCGCCTCAAGGTCAGTGTTCTGGGGCGTGAGAAATTTGGCCGGGGATACAACTGGGAAGGAGTATTAGTACCTTGTCCAGGTGGCCTCATCTGCTACGCTGAACAGGGGCCTTGTGGGGGATTGGAAGATTGGAAGAGATAGGCAAGGAAGAGGGAAGGAAGCGTCCGAGGCCTTAAGTTAGGTACCATCCCGGCATTTGCCTGGAGAATAAATATAGTTATACCGCTGAAATAAGTTGTCTTTTCTGAAGCTTGTAGTATAATTTATTTTGCAAAATTGTAGGAGATAACCATCGGGAGCTTGGGAGAAAACAAACTGCCTCACGCTCCGAAATGATGTGTTCAGTTCGACATTAATTCTTCGTCAGGTGCTATATTATCTTGGCAACAGAGTAATTTTTCTGATCCGCCTAATTTGGTAGCCCCGGCAACAGTACGTTACGACGCTGAGGTAGCGCGTGTTGTTAACATTAGAGCACACAACGAAATACAGACAGGTACTCCGCACGCTAAGCGACGATCAGTTCACGTCATAGTCGTGGGCATACACTGAATGAGTCCAAAATGATTACTTGTTGTTAGCCTCTGAGTACATAGCGTAATATAAGTTAAATGCTTCATTCTTTGCCATTATTAGTACTTTTTAAAATACGGTTACTGCTCGTAAGAAGATACTGTAATTAAAATTGGAGACGGACAGCACGACCAATTGTTGCAAAAGCGAATAAAGAGAATGCTGAATATTGAGTAAATGAATGTCACTTTTAAAAGAAGGGCTAGGGAAGGTCACATTAGTAGACAGGGACAGAAAGCTAAACTCCTAAATCAATAATCTAATAATAATGTTAAGAAATTCCTCTGACCCCATTTTTTTGGTTTGCCTGGTGTGAAAATGGGAAACCACGGAAATTCTTCTTAAGGGCTGCCGACAGTGGGTTTCAGACCCATTATCTCCGGAATTCAAGCCGATAGCTACGTGACCCAAAGCGCGCAGCCACTTGCTTGGTACTCCGTTTTTGATGACAGGAATGGTGTGATGGCAGCTCTGAAAAACACATGGTGGGAATATCTAGCTACTTTCTGCTCATTAAAACCATGTGTTCAGCTCAAAAACTGCTTTCTTAGTGCTTGAATATAGAACTATTTCGTACAATGCTCCGTCGTTGTATACCGTACTAATTTATTTATCGTAGATTCTCTGAGAACTACGTTCGTTCAGAAACAGCACTGGGCATAATGGAGTGATGTTTCTGCCCATTGTTAAACAAGCTACGTAAATATTTACATACTATTACAACTCTTTAAAGGTGTTGCCTAGCCGAGGTGTTAAAGGCATGTTTAGTTCACCCGGAAGGGTCTGGGTTCGAAAAATGTGGAAACGAGATTTCAGTTTCTGGAGAGGCTCTTGGTCTAGAGGTTCACTCACTCCACACCAAAAACATATAGCCTAGCAGTTACGACAACCTCAAATGCCACCAGAACGCATAAAGTGAAATGAAATGTATGGCTTTTTTAGTGGCGGGATATCCCAGGACGGGTTCGGCTCGCCAGGTGCAGGTCTTTCTATTTGACGCCCGTAGGCGACCTACGTGTCGTGATGGGGATGAAATGATGATGAAGACAACACATACACCCGGCCCCCGTGCCGTAGGAATTAACCAATTAAGGTTAAAATCCCCGACCCGGCCGGGAATCGAACCCGGGGCCCTCTGAATCGAAGGCCAATACGCTGACCGTTCAGCCAACGAGTCGAACAACGTATACAGTGCAAACATGGAAGTTGAAGGCAGATGACGCAACAACGGCGGGTTCAGCGAGTAGAAACTGAGCATAGCAATTCAGCAGGTATAGTTTAAAATGGAGACTTTACGGGTATGTCCGCATATAAAACTTTTCTCTAATGTTTTTATTCAATAATAATTATATCATAGGATAACGTAAACCCTACAGTGGAGCCCGCAAGGGCAGAGGTGACGCGGATGACCTAAGAGAACGTGGAGAAGAGAAGTGGAAAAAGAGTCTATACATGAGTTATGGATGTAGATACTTGAGCAGAATAGCTCACAGAACCAGATGGTGAAGCCTGGTTATTATAATTATTATTATTATTATTATTATTATTATTATTATTATTAATAATAGTAATGATAATAAACTGTGCGTGAAATTGCAACATAAACTAAATCTTAACACCTCTCTATTAATTTATAATTATTCTTCTTTCTTCGAACTACCGAGCGAGTTGGCCGTGCGGTTAGAGTCGCGCAGCCGTGAGCTTGCATCCGGGAGATAGTGGGTTCGAATCCCACCGTCGGCAGCCCTGAAGATGGTTTTCCGTGGTTTCCCATTTTCACACCAGGCAAATGCTGGGGCTGTACCTTAATTAAGGCCACGGCCACTTCCTTTCCACTCCTAGGCCGTTCCTATGTCATCGTCGTCATAAGAGCTATCTGTGTCGGTGTGACGTAAAGCAAATAGCAAAAACAAAAAAAAAAAGCTTTCTTCGAACTTGGCCAGCTGTGGACCAAGTAAAGTAACTTTATGATTTTCTTGCTTTCCTTGCCTTCCTGTCTTGAGCCCATAATTCTACATTGCTGAAAGCACCGCCGCACGGCTATGCAGGGCCAACTGGGAGATGGAGAAAAAACGCGTATCCATTTCTTTATTGCAATCTCGCCTCGTGCTCCGTCGCGTGCCAACTCACAGCAGGAGGTGATCCCCAAAATAATCGAAAGAGATCGGAACATTTCGGAAAACCTCGGGTAATTAATAATGAAATTCTGACTAATGACCCTCATTGTGAGAGATTTTGGCACTGTCATTAGCGAATAAATAATTAATTAAGAATTTTGGGAAACATTTCACAGGACGGAAATATATTTAATTACGCTCAGAGAGAAGGAAGAGTTGAATTACACGTGTGAAGGACATACGGTCAAAATACGCGGGAACCATCGTATATGAAATTAATTATTTAATTACGCTCGTTAAAGAAGCAGGAGACATTGGCGAACAACACTATTGTGATTGGAAATATAGGTGGAATCTCTGGATTGAGTCTCAAAGAATTTGGTCCAGCGGTCATCAAATGGAACGATTGCACACTAATAGATAATGCAGCCTACCGCGTCTCTAGAGAATGCATAAATACCCCTTCTACCAGCGGGACAATCCGTCATCATTCATTTGTCCGAGAGGGTGAACCTAAGTCAAGTGATATCAAGAGGAGGACTTCCGAAGTTAAAGAGTGGGAGATAGACTGGGCAATATCAAAAGCCAGTTGGCTTAAGAGACGAAAATTTTACAAAGTAATAATGAGGAATGAAGACAACTTGGACATTTAAACATTGTATTTACGAAATACATCCATGGTAGGTGGGAATATCATAGGAATATATTTGTAGGAGTCATGAACTTCTGCGTAGGAAGACACCAAAGTCACAGATAGCTCTTTCAGACTGTTGCGGATAAGGTTATTTTGGTAATCTGTAAGCGAGAACTGTTGTGGTCAGGCAGGATAGCATCATTTGTCTCACGGCCACTCACATCTGTGGAACACCTGGTGAAGAGGAGGTGGAAATTTTCTACAAACTGCATCAGTTGAATAATCGACACGAGGCTGTATGGTTCAATTTTTTGTGTATATGTGTATAATAAAATTTCTTGTTTGGTTAGTTACTTCAAGGAAATTAATGTGTGTTGACCGGGCGAGTTGGCCGTGCGCGTAGAGGCGCGCGGCTGTGAGCTTGCATCCGGGAGATAGTAGGTTCGAATCCCACTATCGGCAGCCCTGAAGATGGTTTTCCGTGGTTTCCCATTTTCACACCAGGCAAATGCTGGGGCTGTACCTTAATTAAGGCCACGGCCGCTTCTTTCCAACTCCTAGGCCTTTCCCATCCCATCGTCGCCATAAGACCTATCTGTGTCGGTGCGACGTAAAGCCCCTAGCAAAAAAAAAAAAGTGTGTTGAATCAAGACGAGTGCAGAATCAGTGTATTGATAAGGTAGTATTTAAGCGAAGAATGCCTCAGAGGTTCAGAGGTTCAGGGAGCTCTTCAGAGGTTGCTGGCTAGCAAGATGTAGCCACGATAACGCCACGTCAACTGGCACAATTACAGGTCTATCTAATTCAAATATTATATTTTTGTAGTTAGAGACGTAAATGCCTGTCCCTTTAAATTAATTAATAAATCATAACATCGCGTAGTATATGTGGCGTGTGTAGAGTTAAGTATGTTGTGATGACGATGATGTGTAATATCGGTATTCCATTGTAGAGTCGAAC
The DNA here is from genome assembly GCF_040414725.1 of Anabrus simplex. Classification (NCBI taxonomy): domain Eukaryota; kingdom Metazoa; phylum Arthropoda; class Insecta; order Orthoptera; family Tettigoniidae; genus Anabrus; species Anabrus simplex. The sequence continues at coordinate 154,651,268 of NC_090266.1, forward strand.
TGTCTGTTATTTATGTCAGAGCGCAAGACGTTAACCTGTGTTTAAATTTCTTAAAAATGTGAAGTTAAGTATTACAATAAAATCAGTGAAATAATATTCGGACCAGTAAAAGTTATAATAACAACGATAAAAATAGTCATTTTAAGTGTGACAAAGTCAAATAATAATAATAATAATAATAATAATAATGATAATAATAATAATAATAATAATAATATTCACGTCAGGATTACATTGAGATAATAATAATGCGTTCAGCAGTTAGGTAAGCGAGATTTGCAGTTTATATCGAAATCCAGTGAAGCATGATAAAGTTTAGCATGTTGGGACATTTAAATTATGTGACACCGTGTATTTGTGATATAGAAAATTACGGCATGCTACTTTGCTCCTGAGGTCTGGAAAAATGTCGAGAAGTTAATTTTGAGATCATTATAAAGTTGTTCGGTTATGGGATCGCTTTACTTAAAAGTTTTCAAGCAAGAAAAAGACGGATTGTAATGGAAATGAAATGCTATGAGAATAATTAGAAAGAAAGTTCAAGGCAGAGTAAGCCTGTGTTTTATGAGTGATGTGGAATAAGCATAATACCGCGGATTAGAGGTCCTGTAGTTCGATGGAGAGGAATTTTTGTGACATGGTGTATGGCTGATGTGTAATATTTCTGAGACAGGCTGTACAAGAGGAGCGATGTCCTGGAGCGATCCAGAACGATTGAAAATGTAAGGGTTGTCAAATCTAAGTGAGTGCGTTGTAACGCCTCTTTTATATACAAGTTGATGTTCTCCCATGAGTGTTATTTTATGTTAGACCGTAGGCAACGTCAGCGAAGTGCATTTTCTGATAGCCGACCTCAAGAACAAAATACATTTTTACACACGGTCAAGATAATACTTAATTACTGTAAATTGAATTTTATTCTATACCTTTACGAGGTGAAAACATCGCGGATTGGAAACATTGCGGGAGAGAGAATGAATTTTATTAGATTGAGAGTTGACGAGTTCAACGAGGATCAGATTTAAATATCCGGACATTGTGTTAAAGTCTCGATTTCGCCCGGCAGTATGAGTGATGTGTAGATATCATAGCGTTGGCTCAACGATAGTTTTAGGATGCCCTGTGTATTATAATTATCGTTAGAGGTGAGTGAACACTGTAACGTTGAATCAACGACAGGATTAGGACGCCGTCTGTATATAGCCAAGTCATAGGTTAGGCATTTTTGCGAATCGACTTGAACGATGTTAGTGTCTGCAGCAGACGATACAGATACAGAAGATATTAGCAGGTACTATTTAGCCCATGTTTCGGCATAATCTTTACTAGCTGGAAGGTGCTCCCCTAATAGCGTTGCATCAGTAGCAGCATAAATATAAGGGTTGTCCCACGTGGAAACCTGGCTAATGGAGACTGATCCCTACTACTTAGCCGCTTGAGTTCGATGAACTTTCGTTTCTATTTGTTTCTTTTTCTTTACTTTAAGATTTGTTTTTCGGGTGTACGGTATGTTTTGATCGTCCCGTGTGTTGACATTTAGTTAATTTTTGTAGGATTTACATTACGAATGCGGTTCGATTCGTCAGCTGTTATTATATTTTATTTTCAGTTTACGTTATTCATATTATTTATGTGAGACGTTGATCTAGCGATCACTTGTAGCTTAGTTTAAGAGGACAAGTGTAGGTAGACAGATTTGTAATTGTAGTCGTCGTTACGCAGAACTGGAAAGATTTCATAATGTTTGTGTTATATTGTGGACTTGTATTTTAACGAATTTAACGACGTAATTGTTTCATAACCTGAAAGTTGGTTTAGTAAGGACACTTTTCGAGTGATTTATCACTTTTATTTAACTTGAGTGTTTGGCGTTTCTTCTAAGCGCATAATGAATTAATGCTTTCCTGCACGTCTCATTTTTGTTCCTCCAGAACAAAGATCCCCTCGGATCAAGTGTTGTTGGTTCATTGTGAACATGTGTTTGGGGTGGTGCATGTTTCAGCATCGAGATTCCTCTGTAACTTAATAATGTTACAAGATGGACAATACATGGTGGAATTTATTTTTTTATTGTGATAATTGCCGTTAACTTTTGATAAACATCATCCAAATCCAAAGCAACTTATAGTCAATTTGGCTCGATCAAGGATTTATTCGGGGGATGTTACAATATCCGAAAGGATAGTCGACTGGTGGATAACTTTAATTAAATGTAAATGTGGAATTCTTCTTGTTGAAGGTCATATTTTCCACGGATCGTGTGGGTTAACTCTCAGTTATCGTTTGGACTAATGTTGCCCGATTTTCAGGTTTTCTGTTCTTTTCTGGTTTTGCTGTCACAAATCATACATTGCATGTTCATTCTTTGGAAGACAATAATATAAATAATTTCAAGATACTTTTACCACTCACGTTATGCATCGTAACTGCGTTATAACATGTTGTGACAAATTTAACTGACTTTTTCTTGCCTGTTTAGTAAAACTAATTATCGTGATTACATTGAATACAATTTTAATTAGCACATTTTTGCTCCTCATTTGAAATAGTTATGCTCTCCTCTGAACCCTATCGATTGGTCAATGAAGTGACAAGAAATAACCGTAACTGCCCCAAGATCCGAGAATCGACATTGCTCTACCAAAGTAGCAGAGGCAGACGACCAACGATGGAACGGTAAGTTATAGGGTTCACTCCTTCGAGTATTTCTTCAGTCTTTCACTATGTTCTATCCTTCTTTCTTCAGTGCAGACAGATTTCCTTTGCTTCTTCTCTTTCTCCCGGAACCCCGAAACTCCGTAATCCTTTTTCTGAAAATGGCTCTATATAATATCTCGCTTCTTGTGATATCTATCTAATATCCTGTTTAACTTCGATGAACCATAGGATTTGTGTTTCGGAAATTTTATCGAAATGATCAAATATTCTCTTCGTTAGCCTCTCTGGATTCATCCGGAACTAATGGCCGTAAAAGGTAATCCTCCCTTTCCTATGCTGTCTGAAAGGTTTCCATTATTCACATAAATTTTTCTTAGTACTTACATTTCTTTCGTTTATAATTCAATTTCTCTATTTTTCAATTTATTATTATTTTACAATTTGCTTTACGTCGCACCGGCACAGATAAGATGGATAAGAAAGGTGTAAGAGTGAGAAGGAAGCGGCCGTGAGCCGTGAGGTACAGTCCCAGTATTTGCCTGGTGTGAAAATAGAAAACCAAGGAAAACCGTCTTCAGGGCTACCGACAGCGAGTTTAGAAACCGCTATCTCCCGAACACAAACTGAAAGCCACGTGATTTCTCATTTTTTGTTTAAGACCAAACATTCAGCTCTGGTTTTGTGACAGTGCTGCACTGGTGAAGTTTCGCTATTATTGGCATTGATTTTTGTTGTTGTAAATATTCTCAGTTAATTGATGAGCTAGTTCCATTTCTTTTGTGATCTTGCTTTGTTTCCTTAGGCTGAATTTTTTCTCCGAGATACTTATGTTTGTTAACTTTCTTAATTTTTCCATATTTCATGTTAAGGTATTTAATGTTTGTCATAGATTCCGTCTTGTCCAATTATTATATTCACTCTTTCACACGGTTGACTTTTTTTCGTTGCAATGTCTCTATTGTCGGATAGAATAGTTAAATCACCTGCAAAGCCTAAAGAGTTCAATTTAATATCGGAGTTTTTGTATCGAATTCTGATTTCTCGGATATCTTTTCCATTCTTTGATCACTTTATCTAAAAACGAGTTAAAAGTATTGGAGAAAGGCCATCACGTAGTCTAATTAATTAATGTTATTTGTTTTACGTCCCACTAACTACTTTTACGGTTTTCGGAGATGCCGAGGTGCCGGAATTTAGTCCCGCAGGAGTTCTTTTACGTGCCAGTAAATCTACCGACACGAGGCTGACGTATTTGAGCACCTTCAAATACCACCGGACTGAGCCAGGATCGAACCTGCCAAGCTGGGGTCAGAAGGCCAGCGCCTTAACCGTCTGAGCCACTCAGCCCGGCATCACGTAGTTTAATCCCAGTTGTGATTTAAGAAAGATTTTAAGATTTCCCCAATAAACGTTATTTTGGTTTATTATTATTATTATTATTATTATTATTATTATTATTATTATTATTATTATTATTATTATTACTTTTATTATTATCTTCTTCTTAATCTGTTTACCCTCCAGGGTTAGTTTATCCCTCGGACTCAGCGAAGGGATCCCACCTCTACCGCCTCAAGGGCAGTGTCCTTGAGCGTGAGACATTGGGTCGGGCATACAACTGGGGAGAATGACCAGTACCTTGACCAGGCGTACTCACCTGCTATGCTGAACAGGGGCCTTGTGGGGGAGATGGTAAGATTGGAAGGGATAGACAAGGAAGAGGGAAGGAAGCGGCCGTGGCCTTAAGTTAGGTACCATCCCGCAATTTGCCTGGAGGAGAAATGGGGAAACCATGGATACCCACTTCTAGGATGGCTGAGGTGGGAATCGAACCCACCTCTACTTATTTCACTTCCCGAGGCTGAGTGGACCCCTTTCCAGGCCTCATACCACTTTTCACATTTCGTAGCAGAGCGGGGAATCGAACCCGGGCCTCCGGGGGTGGCAGCTAATCACGCTAACCACTACACCACAGAGGTGGACATTATTATTATTATTATTATTATTATTATTATTATTATTATTATTATTATTATTATTATTATTATTATTATTATTATTATTATTATTACAGCAATAATACACATCAAATCACACTCTCTTTGTATGTTATACCGGAACACGCAGCAATTATTCACTCTGTGTTAACTTCCACTCACTGCCGCCGTACAACTGGCGTGGCGAGTGGACTGACCTCCGAGCTCGGGGCACGAATGGCTACGGGCACACGCTCTTGGCAAAACTAGGGTGAAAGCCACCAGTGGCGTTTTTCACAACGCTGACATATAGTCACATGAGCAAAGAACTGTGGGGAAGGTCATAATGATCTTACAATGCATTTATCAGGTACATCTGCTACAGTATCTACGGATCTTTGACTACATGATGTCCCGTACTTCTCGTGTCCTCCATGGCTTCGTTCAGGTAGTCCTCTTCTTCAGATCGCTTTCCTATGCCTTTTTTTCTATTTATTTACCCTTGTACTAACTCAGACGAGGTTTAGGCCATGGTAGGATGAGAAAGGGCTAGGACTGCGATGACAGCAGCCGTGGATTTCATTTAAGATACAGTCTAAATATTTTCATGTCGTGAAATTGGGAAACCACAGAAAAACATCTTCAGGGGTGCCAACATTTTTCGTTCGATTCCGCCATCTCCCGAATGTAAGTGTACAGCTCCAAGACACATTCCCATCTCTCTTATGCTCTGACCATGATACCCCATTTTATTTTATATTTTCCTCAGTTCGGTTTGGAATCTGTTTCCAAGTAACGTCAGATGAGCTCCCAAAACTCCGGCTCCGTGGCTAAATGGTTAGCATGCTGACCTTTGGTCCAAGAGGTCCCGGGTTCGATTCCCGATCGGGTCGGGGATTTTAAATTTCATTAGATAATTCGTAAGGCTCGGGGGCTGGGGTTTGTGACGTCTTCAGCATTAGATTTCATCTTAGATACGGCCGCATCCACACAGATGTGCAGGTCGCCTATATGGCGTCAACAGGAAAGACCTGCACCAGACCTTTCCATAGACCACACACCGTCGTTGTTATTATTAACTCCCAATTTTCGAGAACCTTCAAAGTGACGGCCAGAAAGAAGATTGTGGATTGTTTCATACCCCTTGAATATTTAAGACTTTTCATGTCTGAGTGAACAAATGACTACTACCATACTTTAGCCTTTGGGAATAACCATGTCTATGAATGCTATCAGATAATTAGGCTAACATCTTAGTGCCGATTTTACCTTCATTGTTGAAGTATATAAGCATAATTTGTAATTATCGAAAATAACGCTTTCTAAAGTAATGGACTCATACTTGATAATATACGGTACAAATTTTTCAGCACTCCAGATGACTTCATAATCGACCAATTGGAACTTTAATATCGTATTGACAACGAAGTTGAACAATCTAGAGGTCCAGGAAAAAGATGGTTCATTATCGTTACACTGGCAGCATCTAGCGAGCTCATCTGCTAGGTAGAAGAAAAATAATTCTTTCGAACTTTTAAAGCAGAAATAAGTCTAAGAGAAAGCATAGAAAACAGTTAAATAATATTCCTCTTTAAAATGTGCAACGATGCACATTTAAGAGTTGAAATGTATTGAACCCATGACCTTTGTGCCCTAAGAACATTATGCATAATGTAACAAAATAATTAAAAGTTGGATTCTTGATAGCATGGATTTGACACGTGACGAGGGGGTGATTACCTTCGGTCCCACGCTCTGGGGTACGTGACGTCAACCACACGTGTCGACGGCGGAAGAATCTCAAGTAATTTTTATGAACTATTTCAAAGCGCGTGTACACGGCGTGACCACGCCAAGTCAAAAAAATATAGTGCCTATCAAAGGAGGTCAATCATCTCACAAATCGAACCCGTAAAATTTTTAAATGTCCATGAACACTACCATCAGAAATGTAGCAAGCATGTAGTCACTTTCAAAACTCTTGAAATTACAGTTTAGGTAAGTCAGAAAATTTAGAGAAATTTTCTTGGCGGCAAAGGGAGAGACCTGAAGAGAGGGGGTAACTGCTATAAATATGAAGGGACGCCATGACGAAGTTTCCTTCTCCGGCATTTGTGATACAAAGCGGACGAAAATTGTTGAGCTGCTCTGCGAAATCAAACCAACGAAAGTAGACTGAGTTCGATTGCGGATTTTAGCCAGTGTGGCTAAGTCTTGACTCCATGGGGAGATAGTTTTCTTGAGAGAAATAAGTGTATCAGATAGGACGGTCAAAGTACTGAAATATTCTAATGTGATTAAGTAATTCGTGTGCGGGAGTAATTATAATCCATCGTGTGCGTTCAAGCAATCAAGTGAAGGGTATTTTCTTTTTTTTAATGCTTTATTCCAGGAAACCTGAAGAAATAATTATAAATTGTAAAGCCATGAATGTAAAAATGGCTAAATAAAATGCCAGGGTCGCAGGTGAGCCCTAAGACGAATACTGGCATGAAGACATGAGGTAGGTGACTTCCCATCTTACTGCCTCTTATATCTCATCTCGTGATTTCTAAAAGTGTATTTTGCATGGGGATATACGACGCAGTGGTCACCCCTACTAAGTTTTGTAAATGTGAGAGTACGACTAAAAGAGTCATTTGTTTTATTTTCCACTTGGATAAATTTTTGAAGTCTTGCGAGTGCCATATAATGTTGTAAAAAGTTATTGAATTGGGTTCCGAAGTGATATCACGTCCAATGTAGATCGTCATCCGTGTGAGTGTACTGCCTATATTTTGTGATGTCAAAGTAAGATGTTCATTCGACGTAAAATTCTTCTGACTGCAATTTGACGTTAATAATAATAATCCATGGTTACTCATTTTCAATCGAGTGGAAGCGCGCTGTCGGGTGAGAACCTAGGGGATGAATTTGGTCACGGAGAGAAACGTTCCTTTTTTTTTAATGCCCATTTTAAACTGTGTCTGACTGACAATAAAAGATCTAGTAGAATGTTTCAGTCATTTCTCGCAAAAATCAAGTTATTAAATACGATATCATTTATGCGAAGTTATTCATGATTAATGCATTGTGCGATATTAGATGTCGGAATTTCTAGTGGGGATTTTATTCCAGTTCTTGGTCGATGATAATTGTGGAGCTGGGAAATAGAGGTCAGTTTTGTGAATCAGGTTGGACCTGTCATTGAAGCCGGGACACTGAAGCCCGAGGAGTGTTTTATATGAGTTGAGATGAGATGTGCGAATCAGGTTAGAGTCCTGTCATTGAAGCCGGGATATGATAACCCGAGGAATATTTTATAATGTTGGGAATGGAAAGAAATTCATAGAAATCCATAGCGGTATAATTGGCGACGCGTATAATTAGTGTGGGCATCTTGAAGCATATCTGTGCATTTTGTTGGTTAGAATATCGTATTTGTTTAATCATGTCGGCAGATTTTAAAGGGAGCATTTTGAGAAGTCAGTCAGGTAGAACGAACCGGGTGGTTTATGTAACTGCCAAGCGAGCATGGGGTGAGAGACCTAAGCGGACAGCGGGGATAATAACGGGAATAGGAGTGGAGTCGAGATTGTACTGCAATTCTCGGCCAGGAAAACGTTAAAATGCTGGATTTAGTTGAAAATTCATAGCCGGTAATGATCTAAGTATTGTGAAATACTGTAATTGGGGACGTAATGAACATTGGAAACCATGAACTTTGAGTATAAGGAACAGAGTAACCCAATTTCAAGGTTGTCCAAAATATAGAGCGATGGTCGTGATGATCGATTTGTCTGCGAGGGGTGTGCAAAATTCATAATGGTAATGACGAGATATGACATCGTAATTATATGGCGAGTTGTTTGGTTTGTACGTAGATTATTAGGATATCCAAGTGTTAATAACGGTTAGGATTAGATTAGATTTTTAAGCATGATATCACGAGATGAGATATATAGCTGGACCTGAATGATGTAACAAATTCTTTTCCAGCCAGATAAACATCGCAATATTGAATTCACATCGCAGCTGCGTAGAAAGTTGTGAAGAAACCAGAGTCCGCGGAGATAAAATTTACTGTTCTTTAACATTTCGATAAATCATTTAAATTTATTAAATTATTAAATTCAGTGAAACCGCATTTTGAAATAACTTTAATCAAGCGAATAACTTGGAGATGCATTCTGGAAATTTTAGTTTGTTGTCTGGGGAATATTAAAATAAAGTAAAGATTAAAGGGACATATCCGAAGGAAATGGATTTTACTGCCACAAAGTTTGTGAGCATTGCTATTGTTGTAATTATTGAACTTTGATTGATTGAGCAGTGAATGTGCTGGGGATAGTAAAGTGGAACTTTGGTCATCAACCGATGTAACTTAATTGTGTTTAGCCTTCAGCCTAGAAACTTGGATGGTCAGGGGGTCATCAACCTCAGTGACTTAGATTAGGGCCATATGCCATTGTAGCATCATTTCCTTGCGGTCATCATCCACAATGACTTTAAAGTAACTTAAAAGATTAGAGGTCGGTCCATGACATAGACGCAGGTCACATCGATTCAATTAAGGGTCCATGCCGTAGAACCACTGTGTGGCACACACCGATTGGACGGCCTTAATTATACTCAGAGTCCAGAGTTCGTGTTACGAGGGCTGGACCATAACGAATCACTATGATGGTACATGTGGTCTCACATGGAAGCCGAATTTAAGGATTTCCAGACTTTCCTTTCTTAAATGATTAATAATTGAGACAATGGTTTCTAGTAAGATTGCCCATCAGGCAGTTACGTTAAAGTCTCACACCAGTGTTCTGACATTTATGTAAAAATGATTGTGGTGTCCAGTGGACACAATTGACTATGACATCGTTGACATAGTAAATTACTTCATTTCCCTGAATAAATAGGAATATTTTAAATAGACCTTTCATTCCAGTAGATAGATTAGAATTAATGAACCCTACCTTTACCTCAGCAAGTGACGAAGAACCCGAAACGACCCAAGAGACAGATCTCATGAGCTTTGCTGATAGGTAAGGAAGGTAGGTATCCCTCAATATGGACCTAAAGGGTTCAGTAAAATGTCGCACCAACGATGGGGCATAAGTCACGATAACGATGAGGGAACCTAAGTCACGATAACGATAAGGATATTTGGAAAAATCGTGTACTAGAGGAAAAGAGAAATAATGTTGAGGCTATGCCACATTATGGATGATAAAATCGTGCGCCAGAGTCGATAGTGAACTCGAAGAAATAGATAAACGCCCGATGAGTAAGGCTAGGAGATACCACTATGAGAATAATTTATCTACTGAATGAAAGGTATAATTTAAGTGTGTTAGTGTAATTTCCCAAATTTTGAATACTGGTTTGAGTGTTTTGGCTGATCACTTTGATCGAGTGAACATTGCATTTCACGTTTTATTAAATAAAAATTTTAGAGAATGTTGCATTTACAGTGTGATGTGTTGGATAGGAGGATGTTGTGATGTTTATCGTTGTAGTCCTGTTATACGCCGTTGAAGTCTCGGGCTCACCGATGACCTATCGTTTTCTGTTAAATACAGTATGTTTATGCAGGAGGGAGAATTGACCCAAGGGCAGTTGGTCCAAATGATCAAGGACTTAAGTGAGAGTATTAAATCTATGGGTGTAAGGTTGGATAATAAGCTGGAGACAGTGGACAATAAATTAGATAGTGCAGATGTAGAATTAAAAGGTATGAAGGAGGTCGTACAGGACACGCAGGATAGTTGTAAAGAAGCTAGTGGGGATATTAGGAAGGACATTGGTGATTTAAATGTGAAGGTGGAGCAGAACACTAAAGTACAGGTTGACTTTAAACATGAAATAAATCAGCAGTTCATAGAAACTCGCGAGCTACATCGTGTTCTCAGTGAAAATCAGGACATAATTAGAGGAGACCTCGATAGGCACGTCAACGAAAGTAGGGAACTACATAAGCAGTTGATGTCAGATCAAGCTGAACTTAAGGCCGATCTGAAGACAGAGGTAGAGAAGTTCAACATCATGCGTGAAGACGATAAGTCAAAGGTCTTCACAGCAATGAATGAACATAAGGAAATGTTGTGTAAAGAGATAGCCGTCGTAAATGACAAAGTAGACCAGGTAGCCGAAGACGTGAAGGCAACTGTAGACCAGCGTATTGAGGCCATTGACTTTAAATTAATCCAGATGAATAAAGAGGATATGAGAAAATTAGGTACAACTCAGGAAGAAACGGCTAGGAGTATTGAGGAGGTACAAGCAGATATTGAGGAACTAGGAAAGGATCTAGGCGATACAAGGGTAGACCTATCGAAACAACTTAAAGATACCCAAGATAAGGTCATAACACTGAGCGACGAGTTGACATCTGTTCATGAGGCTCTTAAGGGGGAAGTTAGTGCCCAGAAATTAGAACTGGATGGGTTAGTGAACAATATCGTAAGAGTCCAGGCCAAGATAGAGGAAGTGGTTAGTAAATCTCGCCGCGCCTCAGATATGTCGTTCAGTTGCCCTAGCAACGCTAGTAGTCCCATACATCCTGCAGGGAACGGACACTTTGACAATTCTACCCATTCTCAGGGGCAAAACGTCACTAATGTTATAAACATGATTCGTCTCAAGGAAGATCAGCCTAAGAAATTCGATGGTACCCAGACGCCAAAGGGTTTTCTTAGAGAACTTAGAGAGTATATTCGCGATAATAGGATACCTGAAGAGAGGCAACTAAGGACTGTGGAACGGTACCTAGACGGAGTTGCGTCGCTGTGGTTCAAAGGTTTCCGATATAGCTTTGACACGTTCGAGGAATTTCAGACCGCATTTTTGGGCAAATTTTGGAATTCTGAGATTCAGCAGAACCTAAGGCTAGAGTTATATAGTCGCCGGTATAACACCGCAGGACCGCCGAAATTTTCGCTATATTTTACGGAACAATTAGTTAAGTTCAAGGAACTGGAATCAGCCCCAAGTCAGCAAGAACTGGTTCAGGCTATCCAGAAACAGTTCCCACCGGATATCCAGAGAATACTAATTGCTGCGAAGGTCGAAACCCCGATGCAGGCAGAATTGATATTGCGACAGCTGGACCAGACCCATTCGCATCAATCAGCCCCGCGAATAGTCAGGCATTCAGAGCCCCAGGTGAATGTCGTAAATCACAGCCAGGAGAGCGCGCCAGATAGGGAAGTTTCACGAGCGCCGAGATATGAGAATGAGGGGCGGCGGTTCGACACCAGGCCATACCAAGGTAGGAAGAACTGGGAACAGCCCAGATACCATCACGAAGAGTGGGACAGACGCCGAGAACAGTGGAGAAGAAACCAGGGTCGATACCAGGGGAACTCAGATCTAAGACGAAGGAATCCACGCGGGAATGAAGGCAACAGAAGAGGGGACGGTTACGAAAATTCCAGACGTTCTGACCGTTGGCACGGGCCTGAAGAGAGAAGGAGAGAAGGGGACCAGTATTTGAGAGAGCTGAGGTCAGGTACCGGACAGGACAAATGGAAGGACAGCATCCAACGGAGGGAAGTCAACACTGACTGTGTAGGAGCTCAAGACATGTCCCATACTGGAGCTATCCGAAAAACCTACCACCAGGATAGAGAATTAAACCCTAACGCGCCTCATTTCGACGAAAATCTGAATTCGTCAAATGAGCGGAAAAAAAACTCCAAATTTCCAGTAGTGGTTACGAGACAGGATTCCCACACACAGCCTGAATATGTTTCTCGCGACGGCTGGATAGTGGCCCAGATTGACTCCTGGATTATACAACCAGATGAATTAGTGGAAGACCACCTCAGACAGGAGGTTAGGAAAATAAGAGAGCTACCAATCATTAATGTCAGGATATGCAACTTTAAGGTGAGCTGTTTATTGGATACAGGCGCCAGCATCAGCTTAATTTCACAAAATTTCTTTAACGAATTGTCTACTCGGAATAAATTGCCAGAAATTCCTGTAGCAAATATCAAAATTAGAGGAGTCATTCCCGACAAAACTGCCATTTGTAAAACGCAGACATTTTTGGATTTGCAGATAGGAGACATGACATTTTCGCATCCTTTTGTCATAATTTCAAAGCTGCACTATAATGTTATTCTTGGAGCAGACTTCATTTGTGAAAGTAATGCCGTCATCGATTTAGGAAGGAGAGAGGTGAAATTTAGGAAGGATGACGGACCGGAATTAGTAGCTCTAAACGAAGAATCATTGGGTCAGACTGGGAGAAGAATGTGTGAGGAAGAAGTCCATTTCACTACCGTTTCTAAGGAGACAGAAGAGGAGATAGAACAGGGAATAGAAGAGGTCAACCAGGAAGAGTGGGATGTCCTCGAGACTGAATTGGGAAGGGCTGTAGAAGATTTGATAAATCAGAAAGTATCAGAATGCCCAGGGACGGCGGAAGAGAAGATGAAGTTGAGGGAACTACTTCTCAAATATCAGGATGTATTCGATTCAAAGCCAGGATGCATTCCAAATTTCAAATATGTGTTGGCTGTAAACAGTTGGGAGCCGTTCAAACGTAGGCCGTATCCCATTCCGGAGAAACATCGCCAGGAGGCTGGAAAAATTATTAAAGAGATGGAAGAAAGTGGGTTGATTTCCAAGGCAAATACACCATTCGTTAATTCCTTAGTTACCGTTCAGAAACCCGACGGGTCCCTGAGGGTATGCTTGGATGCAAGGGTCGTAAATGACAGACTAATCCCTGAAAATGACAGAGCTCCTCCCATCAAGGAAGTTATTAGGAGGTTTAGGGGCAAGCGCCGCTTCACTAATATTGATCTGACCTCGTCGTATCATCATATAATGCTCGATGAGAAGTCAAGATTGTTTACTGGATTCCTGTATGACCAGCACACGTATGTTTTTAACCGTCTCGCGTTTGGAATAAAAAACGCCGGTGCAGCTCTCATACGCGCCCTAGATCGCAACCTCACCGAACAAGTTAAGGCCATAACTACGCGCTATGTCGATGACATATTGCTTTCGTCGAAGGATTTCGAGGAAAATCTTCATCATCTCGAGTTGCTACTCGAAAATCTTAGGGTGGCCGGTTTTAAGATCAACTTGAAAAAATCAAATTTCGGACAGGAGGAAGTTCTCTTCTTAGGACACATCATTGATGGTGAAGGAGTACGCCCTAACCCAGTGAAATTGCAGGCAATTGACAACTTTCCAAGGCCTATCAAGGTAAAGAACGTCCGACAGTTCTTGGGTATGAGTCAATTTTTCAGTGATCACTGTCCAAATTATACGGAGGTTGTGGCTCCCTTGCAAGATTTGCTAGTAAAGAACAATCGATGGAAATGGTCTAGGGAACATGAGATTTCTTTTCGGGATACTAAGGAGATGTTAGCTAGAAGTGTGAAGCTAGGGTACCCGAATTTCGATAAGGCCTTTATCTTGCAAATTGATGCTTCCACCGTAGGGATTGGTGCAGTTTTATACCAAGAGGAAGGAGAAGAACCGAAGAAGAAGAACTACTTGGCATTCTTTAGCCGTAAACTTAGGAAACACGAGCTAAAATACAGTGTCACTGAATTAGAAATGCTTGCAATTGTACAATCACTACAGCACTGGAGAAAGATGATTTTTGGATTCCCTATAACCATTAGGACGGATCACAAGGCCTTGACCTTTGTGATGAAGACGGTAGTTGCTAGCGAGAGAGTAGCTAGGTGGGCACTGTTTATCCAGCAGTTTGATCTGACCATCGAGCACTGTTCAGGAATGTCAAATGTCCTGGCGGATGCCCTAAGTCGAAACCCAAACGATAACGAACATGAGGTGAACTTCGTGGAGTTAACTGACGAAGATAGAACCTTTCTAAATGAGCTGACACGATTACCAGAATGTCAACGACAGGACCAGTTCTGTGGCAGGTTAATTTCGTTGTTGAAGGGAGAACTTCCACATGACGACCCAGGACGTGGAGAAGTTGAGAAGCTAGCTGAGAGCTATTTGTTTGTCGACAACACCTTGTTGAAATTCATAGACAAGGATCACACTAAATCTCGAATTGTGGTACCACCACCACTTAGGAAGGGTCTTATATGGCATGCCCATAGGATAACCGGTCATGGTGGGATTGACAAGGTCACCGCCACCCTTCAGGAAACGTTCACTTGGGTTCATCTACGAGAAGACGTGAGAAGCCTTGTAATTACATGTGACACATGCCAGAGGGTTAAGGCGAACCCGTACCTCATTCGACAGGCACCGATACCTCTCTTACCAGCTAAACCTCGTGAATTGTTCGCGATGGATATTTACGGAGTCCTTCCCAAGTCACGTAGAGGGAATAGATACGTCTTGGTAACCGTGGACGTATTCTCTAAGTTCACATCGTTATGTCCATTACAGAAAGCAAACACTAAATTGGTATTAAGAGCTATAAATAGGACCATAATTCCAGCTATGGGGAAGCCCATGTTTTTGTTAACGGACCACGGTACACAATTTACCTCAGCTCAATTTAAACAGGAGTTGCAAAGGCTTGAAATTCGACATATTCTTAGTTCAGTTCGCCATCCTGAGGGAAACCCGTCAGAGCGAATTATGCAGGTCATCGCGAAGTTCTGTCGGATCTTCTGTGCTCAAGAGCATTGGAGATGGATGGATGTGTTGCCTATCATAGAAGATTGCGTGAATAACACGATCCACGAATCTATAGGATGCGTCCCAAATGTGGTTCATTCCGATATTTATCCTTTGAGACCATGGCACGCAGTGGTAAAGTGTCCGAGCGACCCACGGCCGACTCAAGCGATGCGCATTGAAGAGACAGCTAGGCATCTTCGTCAGCAAGCTGACCGACGTTTGAGACGCGTCAAAAATAAGAGATTTCATCGGCCCTTGAAAGAAGGCGAATATGTGCTTGTTCGTAAACCCGCTCTTTCAAAACCTGAGGACAAGTATTATGCGAAGTTTGCACCGTTGTATATGGGTCCATTTAAAGTCATCCAGAGTTTCCGAAATAATTCCTATAAAATCCAGTCGTTAGATGGACGCTCTGAGGCTATTTTCAATGCAGCCAACTTGAAGGTTTATCGCAAACCTGAAGATATGGCGGACCAGGAAGTTAACCTCATTGAATCAGTGGTGGATCTAGATGTGGAACCGCTCGAAGAAAAGCAGGATGACCCACTGAAACGATGCAGGGAATGCAGGCAAGTCCCAGACTCTGTGATATTGAGAGCATTTGAGGAGTATTGGAATCTTACAGAGAAAATCTCGATAGAACAGGGAGAATTTGAGGAAGGTTCTGAGGAAGAAGACTTTGACAGCGAGGAAGACTTTGACGGCGAGGAAGGGATAAATAGCTCAGTCGAAAATTCAGTGGAGAACTACCAGGAAGCTGGAGGCATCAACTAATATCCGTACACCAGAAGATGACCAACTGCATAAGAGAGAGGAAAGGAATTTACATTCAAAGGTCATGTTTCATCAGACGTCAAAATTAGAAATTTCGCCATCTGGAGTATTTAAAGGAAATTCCTTGTCACTGCGCGAAAGGAATTCGTGTCTTGGGGGAAATATGAACCCATGACCTTTGTGCCCTAAGAACATTATGCATAATGTAACAAAATAATTAAAAGTTGGATTCTTGATAGCATGGATTTGACACGTGACGAGGGGGTGATTACCTTCGGTCCCACGCTCTGGGGGTACGTGACGTCAACCACACGTGTCGACGGCGGAAGAATCTCAAGTAATTTTTATGAACTATTTCAAAGCGCGTGTACACGGCGTGACCACGCCAAGTCAAAAAAATATAGTGCCTATCAAAGGAGGTCAATCATCTCACAAATCGAACCCGTAAAATTTTTAAATGTCCATGAACACTACCATCAGAAATGTAGCAAGCATGTAGTCACTTTCAAAACTCTTGAAATTACAGTTTAGGTAAGTCAGAAAATTTAGAGAAATTTTCTTGGCGGCAAAGGGAGAGACCTGAAGAGAGGGGGTAACTGCTATAAATATGAAGGGACGCCATGACGAAGTTTCCTTCTCCGGCATTTGTGATACAAAGCGGACGAAAATTGTTGAGCTGCTCTGCGAAATCAAACCAACGAAAGTAGACTGAGTTCGATTGCGGATTTTAGCCAGTGTGGCTAAGTCTTGACTCCATGGGGAGATAGTTTTCTTGAGAGAAATAAGTGTATCAGATAGGACGGTCAAAGTACTGAAATATTCTAATGTGATTAAGTAATTCGTGTGCGGGAGTAATTATAATCCATCGTGTGCGTTCAAGCAATCAAGTGAAGGGTATTTTCTTTTTTTTAATGCTTTATTCCAGGAAACCTGAAGAAATAATTATAAATTGTAAAGCCATGAATGTAAAAATGGCTAAATAAAATGCCAGGGTCGCAGGTGAGCCCTAAGACGAATACTGGCATGAAGACATGAGGTAGGTGACTTCCCATCTTACTGCCTCTTATATCTCATCTCGTGATTTCTAAAAGTGTATTTTGCATGGGGATATACGACGCAGTGGTCACCCCTACTAAGTTTTGTAAATGTGAGAGTACGACTAAAAGAGTCATTTGTTTTATTTTCCACTTGGATAAATTTTTGAAGTCTTGCGAGTGCCATATAATGTTGTAAAAAGTTATTGAATTGGGTTCCGAAGTGATATCACGTCCAATGTAGATCGTCATCCGTGTGAGTGTACTGCCTATATTTTGTGATGTCAAAGTAAGATGTTCATTCGACGTAAAATTCTTCTGACTGCAATTTGACGTTAATAATAATAATCCATGGTTACTCATTTTCAATCGAGTGGAAGCGCGCTGTCGGGTGAGAACCTAGGGGATGAATTTGGTCACGGAGAGAAACGTTCCTTTTTTTTTAATGCCCATTTTAAACTGTGTCTGACTGACAATAAAAGATCTAGTAGAATGTTTCAGTCATTTCTCGCAAAAATCAAGTTATTAAATACGATATCATTTATGCGAAGTTATTCATGATTAATGCATTGTGCGATATTAGATGTCGGAATTTCTAGTGGGGATTTTATTCCAGTTCTTGGTCGATGATAATTGTGGAGCTGGGAAATAGAGGTCAGTTTTGTGAATCAGGTTGGACCTGTCATTGAAGCCGGGACACTGAAGCCCGAGGAGTGTTTTATATGAGTTGAGATGAGATGTGCGAATCAGGTTAGAGTCCTGTCATTGAAGCCGGGATATGATAACCCGAGGAATATTTTATAATGTTGGGAATGGAAAGAAATTCATAGAAATCCATAGCGGTATAATTGGCGACGCGTATAATTAGTGTGGGCATCTTGAAGCATATCTGTGCATTTTGTTGGTTAGAATATCGTATTTGTTTAATCATGTCGGCAGATTTTAAAGGGAGCATTTTGAGAAGTCAGTCAGGTAGAACGAACCGGGTGGTTTATGTAACTGCCAAGCGAGCATGGGGTGAGAGACCTAAGCGGACAGCGGGGATAATAACGGGAATAGGAGTGGAGTCGAGATTGTACTGCAATTCTCGGCCAGGAAAACGTTAAAATGCTGGATTTAGTTGAAAATTCATAGCCGGTAATGATCTAAGTATTGTGAAATACTGTAATTGGGGACGTAATGAACATTGGAAACCATGAACTTTGAGTATAAGGAACAGAGTAACCCAATTTCAAGGTTGTCCAAAATATAGAGCGATGGTCGTGATGATCGATTTGTCTGCGAGGGGTGTGCAAAATTCATAATGGTAATGACGAGATATGACATCGTAATTATATGGCGAGTTGTTTGGTTTGTACGTAGATTATTAGGATATCCAAGTGTTAATAACGGTTAGGATTAGATTAGATTTTTAAGCATGATATCACGAGATGAGATATATAGCTGGACCTGAATGATGTAACAAATTCTTTTCCAGCCAGATAAACATCGCAATATTGAATTCACATCGCAGCTGCGTAGAAAGTTGTGAAGAAACCAGAGTCCGCGGAGATAAAATTTACTGTTCTTTAACATTTCGATAAATCATTTAAATTTATTAAATTATTAAATTCAGTGAAACCGCATTTTGAAATAACTTTAATCAAGCGAATAACTTGGAGATGCATTCTGGAAATTTTAGTTTGTTGTCTGGGGAATATTAAAATAAAGTAAAGATTAAAGGGACATATCCGAAGGAAATGGATTTTACTGCCACAAAGTTTGTGAGCATTGCTATTGTTGTAATTATTGAACTTTGATTGATTGAGCAGTGAATGTGCTGGGGATAGTAAAGTGGAACTTTGGTCATCAACCGATGTAACTTAATTGTGTTTAGCCTTCAGCCTAGAAACTTGGATGGTCAGGGGGTCATCAACCTCAGTGACTTAGATTAGGGCCATATGCCATTGTAGCATCATTTCCTTGCGGTCATCATCCACAATGACTTTAAAGTAACTTAAAAGATTAGAGGTCGGTCCATGACATAGACGCAGGTCACATCGATTCAATTAAGGGTCCATGCCGTAGAACCACTGTGTGGCACACACCGATTGGACGGCCTTAATTATACTCAGAGTCCAGAGTTCGTGTTACGAGGGCTGGACCATAACGAATCACTATGATGGTACATGTGGTCTCACATGGAAGCCGAATTTAAGGATTTCCAGACTTTCCTTTCTTAAATGATTAATAATTGAGACAATGGTTTCTAGTAAGATTGCCCATCAGGCAGTTACGTTAAAGTCTCACACCAGTGTTCTGACATTTATGTAAAAATGATTGTGGTGTCCAGTGGACACAATTGACTATGACATCGTTGACATAGTAAATTACTTCATTTCCCTGAATAAATAGGAATATTTTAAATAGACCTTTCATTCCAGTAGATAGATTAGAATTAATGAACCCTACCTTTACCTCAGCAAGTGACGAAGAACCCGAAACGACCCAAGAGACAGATCTCATGAGCTTTGCTGATAGGTAAGGAAGGTAGGTATCCCTCAATATGGACCTAAAGGGTTCAGTAAGTATGTCTACCCCTTAGTCCCGTGAGGGTTGAGGTGGGATGAAATTATATGGCATGATTTTACAGCCGATGTATGTATGTATGTGTGTATTGCACCCATAAGGCGAAGAAAAGGGCACAGTATGTATGCATGTACCTATGTATGTATGTATGTATGTATGTATGTATGTATGTATGTATGTATGTATGTATGTATGTAGCTAGAAAAAATGCATCGAGCTAGTTGGCTACGTGGTACTAGTCGTATAACTGTAAGTTTGCAATCGGGATAAAGTGGGTTCGAGTTCCAGAATCAGTAGCCCTGGATTTGGTTTTCCGTGGTTTTCATTTCCATACAAGGGCTGCAACTTAACTGAGCACATGTTCACTATCTTCAAATTAATAACCTTTTCTTTTTCCTATCTCTTTTCTACTGAAAACCTGTATGTGTTAGTCTGATGTTAAACTGCAAACACGAAAAGAAAAACTGGTTAGCTGTAAAAGTCTTAATTATGCCAGTATAAATAGATCGACTATCTGTTTTAAACGAGTCCACTAGCCTCTCAGGCAACCTGACCTCTAGTCCGACCAAGTAGCTCAGACGGTAGAGCACTGGCCTTCTGAGGCAAAGTTAGCGGGTTTGATACCGGATCAGTCTGTTGCTATCTGGAAGTTTCAACTTGGCCAGTCTGGTGTAGTGGATTTGCCGAGACGTAACATAACTTCCGTGAGACAAAATTACGGCACCTTAGCGTCCCTCAAAGCCGTAAAGGTAGTTAGTACGACGTAAAACCAGTAACGGTAAGACCTAACCTCCTTCATTCATAACACGTTGAATGTTTTCGACGACGCAAGGATGGGAAAGGGCTAGGATTGTGAAGGAAACGGCCGTGGCCTTAACTAAGGTACAGCCTGGTGTGAAAATGGGGAACCACGAAAAACGATCTCCAGGGCTACCGATGGTGGGATTCGAACCCACCACTCCAGAATGCAAGCTCAAAGCTACGCGTACCTAACCACACAGCCACCTCGCTCGGGGCTCAAGATTTGCTCATGTATAATACCTTCCTGACTTAATCAGGTCTAACACCCGTGTTCATCTTGCCGCCGTTAGTATCAATGTGGCCGTGATAATATACTGTAGTGCTTTATAGCGGTCCGAGAGACTGATATCCATGGTTTGTAGCTGAAGAGAGAGCTCAGTGGAGAGTGATCGATCCTATAGCGTCTGTATCAAACATTCATGATATTGTCCGACTCGTTGGCTGAACGGTCAGCGTACTGGCCTTCGGTTCAGAGGGTCCCGGGTTCGATTCCCGGCCGGGTCGTGGATTTTAACCTCAGTTGGTTAATTCCAATGGCACGGGGGCTGGGTGTATGTGTTGTCTTCATCATCATTTCCTCATCATCATCATCACGACGCGCAGGTCGCCTTCGGGAGTCAAATAGAAAGACCTGCACCTGGCGAGCCGAACCCGTCCTGGGATATCCCGGCACTAGAAGCCATACGACATTTCACATTTCATTCATGATATTTTGATTGAGAACTCGCAGTAATGCACAAATGCAACAACAGATGAATTGTTTTATTTATTATTATAATTTTCTTAAGTCGCAGCGATACAGATAAGTCTCATGGCGACGAGGGGATAAGAAATACCTAGGAGTGAGAAGGAAGCGGCCGTGGCCTTAATTTAGATTCAGCCCCAGCATTTGCCTGGTGTGAAAATGGGAAACCACGGGAAACCATCTCCAGGACTGCCGACAGTGGGGTTAGAATCCACTATCTCCCGGATGCAAGATCAAAGCTGCGCGGACCTAACCGCGCGGCCAACTCGCCCAGTATGAATTATTTTAATATTCAAGTTATAATGATAAACACGTCTATTTATTTCAAAGCTTACAATTTGAAACATCTGCTTGGAGTGATTAGAATTTACAAGTGATTGTAGAGCCTATTTCTACTAATTATCAAATTAAACATGGTAAAGTGATTTTGATATGTTAAGGAGGGTTTACAATATAAAAATTGACTTCTACTCCTTTTACTAGTATACACTGACTGACAGAGCAAATGCAACACCAAGAAGGAGTGGTTCGAAAGGGATGAAAGTTGGGGAAAAAACAGAGACGGCACGGACGAATAATTGATGTTTATTTCAAACCGATATGCAGGTTACACAATGCGCACGGCATCGACTCAGTAGGATGTAGGACCACCGCGAGCGGCGATGCACGCAGAAACACGTCGAGGTACAGAGTCAATAAGAGTGCGGATGGTGTCCTGAGGGATGGTTCTCCATTCTCTGTCAACCATTTGCCACAGTTGGTCGTCCGTACGAGGCTGTGGCAGAGTTTGCAAACGGCGTCCAATGAGATCCCACACGTGTTCGATTGGTGAGAGATCCGGAGAGTACGCTGGCCACGGAAGCATCTGTACACCTCGTAGAGCCTGTTGGGAGATGCGAGCAGTGTGTGGGCGGGCATTATCCTGCTGAAACAGAGCATTGGGCAGCCCCTGAAGGTACGGGAGTGCCACCGGCCGCACCAGATGCTGCACATAGCGGTGGGCATTTAACGTGCCTTGAATACGCACTAGAGGTGACGTGGAATCATACGCAATAGCGCCCCAAACCATGATGCCGCGTTGTCTAGCGGTAGGGCGCTCCACAGTTACTGCCGGATTTGACCTTTCTCCACGCCGACGCCACACTCGTCTGCGGTGACTATCACTGACAGAACAGAAGCGTGACTCATCGGAGAACACGACGTTCCGCCATTCCCTCATCCAAGTCGCTCTAGCCCGGCACCATGCCAGGCGTGCACGTCTATGCTGTGGAGTCAATGGTAGTCTTCTGAGCGGACGCCGGCCGGGAGTGCAGGCCTCCTTCAACCAATCGACGGGAAATTGTTCTGGTCGATATTGGAACAGCCAGGGTGTCTTGCACATGCTGAAGAATGGCGGTTGACGTGGCGTGCGGGGCTGCCACCGCTTGGCGGCGGATGCGCCGATCCTCGCGTGCTGACGTCACTCGGGCTGCGCCTGGACCCCTCGCACGTGCCACATGTCCCTGCGCCAACCATCTTCGCCACAGGCGCTGCACCGTGGACACATCCCTATGGGTATCGGCTGCGATTTGACGAAGCGACCAACCTGCCCTTTTCAGCCCGATCACCATACCCCTCGTAAAGTCGTCTGTCTGCTGGAAATGCCTCCGTTGACGGCGGCCTGACATTCTTAGCTATACACGTGTCCTGTGGCACACGACAACACGTTCTACAATGACTGTCGGCTGAGAAATCACGGTACGAAGTGGGCCATTCGCCAACGCCGTGTCCCATTTATCGTTCGGTACGTGCGCAGCACAGCGGCGCATTTCACATCATGAGCATACCTCAGTGACGTCAGTCTACCCTGCAATTGGCATAAAGTTCTGACCACTCCTTCTTGGTGTTGCATTTGCTCTGTCAGTCAGTGTATTATCCTCCACATTAAGTGATCACTGAGACCTCATATTACAAGTAACCCATGCCCATTGATGAACATTAAGCACACGCGCCAAGTTTCAGAACGCAAATACGGATTGCTTTACACTCCAAACTTTGTATTTCTATTAAATTATTGTTTTAATATTAATTGGGTGTTATAGAATACTTTACGTAAACGTAACTCTTCTTGTTGGCTGTAATCAAGTAGTATGCTCTGAAATATTCCTACCACCACATTTATAAGCTAAAATGTGCACAACTAGTGAATATGTTAACTATTATCCATATTAGTGTCAAATAACGTGAATGTCGTAACAATACTGTAAATCAGAAATTGTTTGTAAAGTTTATTTGTTTTAAGAAAATGAATGAATAAAGCAAATTACGGCATTTAATGTATACGTTAAATAGGCTGTAGAAAATTCTATGATAAAGTGTATTAAAATTTACGTATGAAAAAACATGAAAAATTGTCTTTCTTTATTAATCTGCTTACCCTCCAGGGTTAGTTTTTCCCTCGGACTCATGGAGGGATCCCACCTCTACCGCCTCAAGGGAGCGTTAGACATTGGGTCGGGGATACAACTGAGGAGGATGACCAGTACCTCACCCAGGCGGCCTCACCTGCTATGCTCAACAGGGGCCTTGGGGATGGGGGGGAGATTGGTAGGGATAGACAAGGAAGACTGAAGGAAATGGCCGTGGCCTTAAGTTAGGTACCATCCAGGCATTTGCTTGGAGGAGAAGTGGGAAACTACGGAAAACCACTTCCAGGATGTCTGGAGTGGGAATCGAACCCACCTCTACTCAGTTGATCTCCCGAGGCTGAGTGTGCCCCATTCCAGCCCTCGTACTTTCAAATTTCGTGGAAGAGCCGGGTATCGAACCCGAGCCCCCGGGGGTGGCAACTAATTACACTAACCACTATACCACTGAGAAAAATGATCACAAAATAATATTTAAATGTTCTATACAATTGGCTATATATGCCTCGAAAGACTGAATGGATCTTCTTTCTTTCTTCCTTAATTCGTTTACCCTCCAGGGTTATTTTCCCCTTGAACTCAGCGAGGGATCCCACCTCTACCGTCTCAAGGGCAGTGTCCCGGAGCGTGTGACTTAGGGTCGGGTGATAAAACTGGGGAGGAGGATCAGTACCTCGCCCACCTGGTATGCTGAACAGGGGCCTTGTGGGGGGGGGGGATGATGGAAAGAATGGAAGGGATGGGCAAGGAAGAGGGGGGAAAGCGGCCGTGGCACTTAAGTTAGTTACCACCCCGGCATTTACCTGGAGGAGATGGGAAACACGGAAAACCACTTCGAGGATGGAGGAGGCTGGAATCGAACCTCCCTCTACTCAGTTGACCTCCCGAGGCTGAGTGGAACGCTTTTCAGCCCTCCTAATACTTTTCAAATTTTCGTGGCATAGCTGGGAATCGCACCCGGGCCCCGGGGATGGCAGCTAATCACATTAACCTCTACACCACGGAGGCGGGCATGGCTCGTTCTTACAGTTCATATTTTTGTTTACAGATAAAATGAAATCTGTATATTCTCGCTGTTTCAAGGAACAATTCTGTTCAACTCCCGTCGCCCTTCTCTCATAGTGCACAAGTTTTATTCTCAATTCTAGTTCTAGTTGTAAAGAATACTATATATATTTCACTATGTCTGAAAATAGTTTTGAATATAACATTATTAGGTAACTTAATTGATACCTAAGAGTCCGCCTCTGT
This sequence comes from Anabrus simplex, assembly GCF_040414725.1. Lineage (NCBI taxonomy): Eukaryota > Metazoa > Arthropoda > Insecta > Orthoptera > Tettigoniidae > Anabrus > Anabrus simplex. The sequence goes on from NC_090266.1 coordinate 154,676,088, forward strand.
GGTGTAGTGGTTAATGTGATTAGCTGCCACCCCCGGAGGCCCGCGTTCGATTCCCGGTACGAGGGCTGGAACGGGGTCCACTCAGCCTCGGTAGGTCAACTGAGTAGAGGTGGGTTCGAGTCCCACCTCAGCCATCCTGGAAGTGGTTTTCCGTGGTTTCCCACTTCTCCTCCAGGCAAATCCCGGAATGGTACCTAACTTCAGGCCACGGCCGCTTCCTTCCCTCTTCCTTGTCTATTCCTTCCAATCTTCCCATCCCCCGCAAGGCCACTGTTCATCATAGCAGGTGAGGCCGCCTGGGCGAGGTACTGGTCATCCTTCCCAGTTGTATCCTGGCCCAGAATCTGAAGCTCCAGGACACTGCCCTTGAGGCGGTAGAGGTGGGATCCCTCACTGAGTCCGAGGGGAAAAACCGACCCTGGAGGGTAAATAGATGAAATGGCTTATGGCTTTTAGTGCCGGGAGTGTCTGAGGACATGTTCGGCTCGCCAGGTGCAGGTCTTTTGATTCTACGCCCGTAGGTGACCTGCGCGTCGTGATGAAGTTGAAATGACGATGAAGACGTCATATACACCCAGCCCTCGTGCCAGCGAAATTAACCAATGATGGTTAAAATCCCCGACCCTACCGGGAATCGAACGCGGGATCCCTGTGGCCAAAGGCCAGCACGCTAACCATTTAGCGATGGAGCCGGCCGGTAAATAGATAAGGAAGGAGAAGAAGAAGATAGCTAAGAAAAAAAATTAGCCGAAAAAAATGGCGGTAGGTTGTCACTATTTTAACTGCCGCAGGGTTGAGAGGGTTTCGTTCACTTACTTATTAGAAATAAAAGACAAATATTATGAAAATAATAAATTGTAGCCTATTCAACAGAACGTGGTACACATGGAATGTGCTTGATAACTCAGTGTAGAATGGGTCTGTGATATGAGAGTTCGGGAGTATAATACTACGTTTAAAAGTAAGATCAATAAATAAATTTGCCTTTCCATACTGCATTTTTTATTCTGTACAACTGACCATAATGTATTCACAACGACAGCCAAACTCCAACTGATCGCGCGAGTCAACACAGCATCATCTTATAAGGCCCCATTCACAATGCAAACGTAACCGTAAAGTTAACGTATAATTTGTGGTATTCACAGTGGACGAACGTACTGTAACATGTACGTAAAGAGTACACAGCAGCCAATCAGAACACTGCCATGTTATTTAACACGGAAGTTGGCTTTTAAGCTATATCGCAGTTTTATATTTTAATACTTCGATGGAATCAAACAACATGGTAGTGGAATTCATATTACTTCAAACATCTCTTGCTTTGCTCCTGGGAGATGTGTTACCTGGAAAGGTGAACTAAACAACGGTTCAGAAAATGGGTCATCATTTGAATCAAAGGTTATCTCAGGGCGATTTCGGTAATCTACTGTAAGAAATGTCCCTCATTAGTTCGTTTTGTACATGCGGATGAAACCTGAACTGTCTGACATCATCTTACGATTTTATTCGTCTTTTCTAATAAAAGAAAGTGTAAGGTCTCCTTTACCGACATCCATGCGGCTAGCTGTCACACTCCGATGAGATGTTTGAATGATATCGTTTTCGTAAATTAGTAGTCTGTCATAATGTTAAGAAATATACATAGACGAACACTGTTTTGTCTATGACAGGGATTGTCCCTCGCCCGGTCGCCAGCGCTGCGAGCTTGCCTCCCACCATTTACCGTCAGATTTCATTGCTACAGCATATTTATTTCCACGTATTCTCTTTCGGTACAGCGTCTTCGTAATTCTTTTTCATTTTATCATACATACACACAAAGATAATTTTGAACGAGTATTACGAGTGTTTCGTCGAAAGAAGTCATTATATCGCCCACAAAATGCAATGTTTACGTCTGCTCTGATTGGCTGGTTCTTAAACTTAACGTAAAATTAACCGCAAGAGCTTGGAGTTTGCAGTCCTTTTATTTTACGGACTCGCAGTTAAGTTTACGTCGGCGCATTGTGGATGTTCCATCAGATAACATGGCCGCAAACTTGTAAGTTAACGGTAATTTTAAGTTTACGTTACATTACGTTTACATTGTGAATGGGGCTTAACAGAGTATGCATGTGATGTCACATATTTAGCACAAACGTTGAGTTACTTTGACCGAGCTCGATAGCTGCAGTCGCTTAAGTGCGGCCAGTATCCAGTATTCGGGAGATAGTGGGTTCGAACCCCACTGTCGGCAGCCCTGAAGATGGTTTTCCGTGGTTTCCCATTTTCACACCAGGCAAATGCTGGGGCTGTATACCTTAATTAAGGCCACGGCCGCTTCCTTCCCACTCCTAGCCCCTCCCTCTCCCATCGTCGCCGTAAGACCTATCTGTGTCGGTGCGACGTAAAGCAACTAGCAAAATAAATAAATAAATAAATAAATAAATAAATAAATAAATAAATAAATAAATTACTTTGAAGCGCTATTAAAACTACGTTTCAGATATTCATTCTTTTATTGTTTTTTTGCAACAGTATCCTCCTCATTTTTCCGTCAATTGAGACATTGAACATAATCGCAAAATTAAATACTCATGGCGATATACGCGTTCTACCCAAACACGAACGTAAGTTAACGTTAAAATCAACCGACGGGATTCTGTTACACGAACACACGCGCGAGGTGCAACTCACCCCAGTCAAACATTAACGACATGTAATCTTTAACAGTGACGTGCGAAATGATATGTGTAAAGAAGTGGAATCAGAGATAAGGCTTTTTGCAGATGATGTTATTCTGTACAGAGTAATAAATAAGTTACAAGATTGTGAGCAACCACAAAATGACCTCGATGACTTTACTCACCTTAGTTTAGTTAGTGATACTTAAGTTGCTTTAGTTATACTTTAGGTTGTAAAGATTTCATATGTTTAAATTTTATGTAAAATATACATTGTATATACATGAAGTGGTTAAGTGTAAGAAAGGGCCGGGAGCCCTAACTTCGCCACAATAAAGACGCTTTAATAATAATAATAATAATAATGTTGTGAGATAAACAGCAGGCAATTGTATGTTGATAAACAGGGTAAAAATTAAGGTTGTGAGTTTCCAAATAAGAAAAGTCCTCTCAGTTTTAATTACTGCGTTGATGGGGTGAAAGTTCCCTTTGGGGATCATTGTAAGTATCTAGGTCTTAATATAAGGAAAGACCTTCATTGGGGTAATCACATAAATACGGTTGAAAATAAAGGGCACAGATCTCTGCACATGGTTGTTATGAGGGTATTTAGGGGTTTTAGTAAGGATGTAAAGGAGAGGGCATACAAGTCTCTCTCAAGACCCCATCTAGAGTATTTTTCCAGTGTATGGGACCCTAACCAGGATTACTTGATTCAGGTACTAGAAAAAATCCAAAGAAAAGCAGATCGATTTGTTCTGGGTGATTTCCAACAAAAAAGTAGCATTACAAAAATGTTGCGAAGTTTGGACAGGGAAGACTTGGGAGAAAGGAGACGAGCTGCTCGACTAAGTGGTGTGTTCCGAGCTGTCAGTGGAGAAATGGCGCGGGAGGACATCAGTAGACGAATAAATTTGAGTGGTTTCTTTAAAAGTAGGAAAGATCAAAATACGAAGTTAAAGTTGGAATTCAAGAGGACAAATTGGGACAAATATTCTTTTATAGGAAGGGGAGTTAGGGATTGGAAAAACTTACCAAGGGAGATGTTCAATAAATTTCCAATTTCTTTGCAATCATTTAAGAAAAGGCTAAGAAAACAACATATAGGGAACCTGCCACCTGGGCGACTGCCCTAAATGCAGATCAGTAGTGATTGAATGATTGACTGATTTTTCGAAAAACATATGATGAGGTTGCAGATGGAAAGGTACTGAGAAGCTGAAATTATCAAAAACTGTTTGCGCTCTTGTGAACAGAAATTTAATCGCTTTGGGTGGAGCGTTAATTCTGAAAACTAGCGGCTAAGCTCGCTGATATCTGTGAGGAGTTTTAGTGTACGCTTGAACATGTGTATCTAAATATTTTATACATCGTGTCTGACGTGCAACTCTTCACGGATAGCAACTGGCAATTTAGAGGTTGCTGTTGGGCGCCCAACAAGGATCTTCTGGTCTGCTCACCAGCATCCATCATTGAGTATACTGTAAACCGTATGTGAAACACGATTGCCAAAATTTATCCTCTTCAGCTCTTTCTCCCCTTGTAGCTCTCTCTTTCTTCTAAGAATCTGCACGTGCATGAGAAGAAGTGTGCGAAGGGAAGGGATAAGAAAGAGTGCGGCCGCGCGGGGGGAACAGGGAGGGGAACCGGTTTGCGAGCACACACTCGGTCGGGTTCATTCACACGAACCGCTCGCAGGATCCGTCGGCCAAGACAAGAACTACACTCAGGTATTAATTAAATGGTATGCTTTGAACATATTACCAATCAAATTGGAGGCTTTCTAACATTGTGAGCACACTGCTGAAAGGAAATTAGAGTAGTTAACACCTCTGGAGAAAATACAATGCTTCCCTGGTCAGTTAAAGGAAATGGTTTTAATAGTGAGATTATTTTCTCGCCGTCATAATGCAGTACTGAAAGATAAAAGCCGCATCACACATTTCCAATCTATGTATATAAAATAAGAGTTTTGTCTGTACGTTGCTCACAGTTACGAAATAATGGTATTTCTGTATCGGTCGTGTCTACATTACCAAGGGTATGTACGCGTATCACAAAAAATGGCTAAAGAGAATTAATTGAACGCAAGTCGGTATGTAAAGTCGGGGAATAAGGCACTACAATCTAGGCTACAAATTTAATGGTTAATTTTATTCACGTTGAGTGAAATGGTAGTTTAGGGGAAGGTCTAAAATGCAATTCTTCTATCGATAAATACTACATCACTAAAGTTATATAGAATTAAATTTCCGATCACTTATACATTTTTACCGTACCGGCTATGATAACAGAGATTTTCCTGAATTTCGATTCTTGTTGGCAATTCCATATCAATGCCAAGCCACGAGAGAATGGCTAAACAGAATTTAATGAAAATCGGTATGTAAAGTCGGGGAGTAAAGCACTACCGTCTAGGCTATAAATAACTTCATTCAAGATGGGTGAAATGGTAGTTTAGGGGAAGCACCTACAAATTAGTTTTTGAATTACCTATGTACCAATTTAAAAAATCGCATTCGCAACGTGTACACGACTTCATCTAGAATTCTGTGCACAACGTGGAATTCCGTAGCGAAGCACGGGTAGGCCTACACCAGCTAGTCTTATATAATTCTCTTTTGGAGTAAAATACTGGAAACAGCACAGCACCTGTTTGTTAAACATACCAAATCCCTTAGTTCACCCACGACATATCGTACATTTGAGCAATGAACAGATGATTTCGAAACCGTTTTTTTCATATAGGGATTAGTGGTAAAAATTCACAACGTATTCACACTTAGTAGTGCGAAAGTCTCTATTATTCACAATAAATATAATTTCAGTTTCAATGATTTAATGAGTCACCTTGCATCTTTGTTTATATTCATAAGTGGCGTAATCACAGAGTTGGCAATTGTTTTATTACCTCTCCTGCATGTTTAACCAACATAATACTACAAGAGTGATGTCCCAGCAGTGAGAAGGCCAGTGACTCCGTGACGTCATGATGCCTTCAAGCCGATTCTCCCGACGATTTGTGATTTTGCCAAGCTGTGAGGCGATAGGAGTGGCCGTCTATTGCTGTTCAGCCACACCTTGTCTATCACCCACCATTATCATTGTGTTTCATAATTCGTACAACAAAGAAGGCTATGCAAATGGAATGAAGCTGAATCACGTGTGTACTGCATACCGTGCACTATTACCCACAATTCACTTATTGACATGACTCTCATGCCGAGGTTCGTCTTTGAAGTACATATTCGGGTACACTCTGAAGAGAATGCTAAACAACCCCAACTTAGTATACTAGGCTTTCACCGAGCTCGATAGCTGCAGTCGCTTAAGTGCGGCCAGTATCCAGTAATCGGGAGATAGTGGGTTCGAACCCCACTGTCGACAGCCCTGAAGATGGTTTTCCGTGTTTTCCCATTTTCACACCAGGCAAATGCTGGGGCTGTTCCTTAATAAAGGCCACGGCCGCTTCCTTCCCATTCCTAGGCTTTTCCTATCCCATCGTCGCTATAAGACCGATCTGTGTCGGTGCAACGTAAAGCAAAATAGCAAGAAAAACAAAAAACAAAACTAGGCCTTCAACCCCTCCCCGGCACTCTTCGACTGAACATTCCTTCATATTTTTCTTCTCATTCGCTGGGCTGAGTAGCTGAGACGGTAGAGTGCTGACCTTCTGAGCCCAGCTTGGCTCAGTCCGATGGTACGTGTAGGTACTGAAATACGTCAACCCTGTGTCGGTAGACAAAATTCCGGCACCTCGGTGTCTCCGAAAAATGTAAAAGAAGTTAGTGGGACATAGAACCAATAACGTTTCTTGCTACTTATCGCACTAACACATCGAAGGTTTTCGGCGACGGAAGGATGGGAAAGCGCTAGGAGTGGAGAGGAAGGGGCCGCGGCCATAATTAAGGTACAGCCCTAGCATTTACCTGGTGTGAAAATGGGAAAGCATGGAAAACCATCTTCAGAGCTGCCGACAGTGAGGTTCGAACCCTCTATCTCCTGAGTGAAAGCTCACAGCTGCGCGACCTTAACATTATTATTATTATTATTATTATTATTATTATTATTATTATTATTATTATTTTCGTTTCAGCCATCTATGGGTTGCGATTTCGCAACTTCCATTGCTTTCTCAAGTTCTTTCTCCTCCCTCTTTCGCCAGTATTCCTTCATTCGTTCGCTTGCTCGTGCTCGTTCTTCTGCCGAGAATACTCTATTCTTCCTCGTTTTCTCATCAGCTAGGTCCTTCACCTCCGCAACTCTCTGCCTGAAGATTTTTCTGTTTGTTATATCTTCTGCCGTGATCCCACATTTTTCTAAATCTCGGTGGACTTCTATAACCCATGGGACTTGTCTTCCTGTTCTCCCGGAAGGTGAGGATCCTATTGGCGAGTCTCTCCGATCCCATCCTTTTAATATGTCCGTAGAACATTATTATTATTATTATTATTATTATTATTATTATTATTATTATTATTATTAGAGTGGACGCCGTTTATTATAATCACTGATAATGTTACCAACCGTATTATATAATCACTTTTATGAAGTCCCTTACGGACAAATACTGAAACATTAAAAATCTTCGTTTACTGTGATCATGAAATTCGGTTTATGTTATCACATTTGCTCTCAAGGATTTCGTTCTCAAGTATGCTAACAGAGTGGATACAAGAGAGTTACCAGAAGGAGAGGAGAATGTTGAACTTTGTGCAACAGGCTTAACGGAAGATGAATTTCACGAATGGATGAACAATGATGAGGTCATCCTGTTAGGGGTTTTAGGATAAGAAATAGTGTACGACTAAGTAGTATTGTAGTGTAGTCGTATATTAATTACCTTATTGTAGTGTGATCTTTGAGTACTATTCCAGACAATACATCCCTCCGTTCATTTACTTTTTGCAAATAAATTATTTTATTTTTTATTCATTTTTTTCCCGTAAAGAATGGATAAGAAGCGCGTGTGTACGAACTGTGGGTGTGGCGAGGCATTGAGGAGTATGAGGGAGGAGTTGGAGAGTTTGAGGGAGATAATTAGGATTCTCACAAAAGACAGGAAGGAAGATAGGACTCCCTCAAACAATGTACAGGTTACAGGTGTACAAGAGCGAGGGGAAGGAAAGGGGGGAGTTGTAGAAGACAGGAGGTCTAATGTTCTAAGGGGAAGGAGATTGCAGGCTAAGGGCTCTATTCAGGATCAAAATTCAGAACAGGTGTCTGTGCGAAATCGGTACGAGTCACTCCAGATAGAACAACAGAGGGAAGATGAGGCTAAGGGCTCTATTCAGGAACAAAATTCAGGACAGGTGTCTGTGCGAAATCGGTACGAGACACTCCAGATAGAACAACAGAGGGAAGATGAGGGATAGGGAACTGTTGCTGAGATGTGTGGAAGTAGGAAGGGAAAAGGTAGGAAAGGGAAATGTAGAGTAGAGGATAGGAAAAGACAGGTGGAACAGGGTCATGGGAAGGAGAAAAGGGAGGAGGAAGTAGCTTCTGCAGTTATCAGGAAAGATAGGGCTGACCAGGAGGGGAGGGGATCGAATGAGGTGGGTAGGGTTGAGGCTCTTGTCATGGGGGATTCCATCGTTAGACACGTGGGGAAAGTGTGTGGAGGAAAGGGAACCAGGGTAGAATGTTATCTAGGAATTAGGTTCAGGCAGATGTTGAGGAAAGTAGAAGAGAGGGAGGAGGGGAAGGAGAAGGTGGTAGTGTTTCACGTTGGTACCAACAACGTAAGGCAAGCTGATATAAGTACCAACATAGTTGGAGATGTGTGGGATCTGGTAAATGCAGCACGGATAAAGTTTAAGCAAGCGGAGATTGTTATTAGTGGAATACTGTGTAGGAGGGATACTGACTGGAGGGTGATTGGGGATTTAAATGAGGCTATGGAGTGGGTATGTGGGAAACTGGGAGTGAAATTTCTAGATCCTAATGGGTGGGTAGGAGATAGGGATCTGCGCTCAGACGGCCTTCACTTAAACCGCAGTGGTATGTATAAGTTAGGAAATTTGTTTGGAAGGGAAATAGGGAGGTACATTCAGGGAAACAGGGTGGCCTAGGGAGCGGTGATAAGGGAACAGGGAACTGGAAATCAAGTAGGGATGACGTAAAATTGTTAGTGTTGAACTGTAGAAGTATTGTAAAGAAAGGAATAGAATTAAGTCATTTAATAGATATATACCTATTTACCAGATATTGTAATAGGAGTTGAATCATGGCTGAGAAATGATATAATGGATGCAGAAATTTTCTCACGGCACTGCAGTGTGTATCGTAGAGATAGGATAGGAATGGTAGGAGGGGCAGTATTTATTCTGGTGAAAGAAGAATTTGTAAGCTACGAAGAAGTTAAAGATGAGACGCATGAAATTCTAGGTGTAAGGCTCATTTCTAAAGATAATAGGCAACTTGATATAATTGTAGTGTACAGACCGGAAAAGGGTAGCACTGACGCGGATTCGGAATTATTTGAGAGGATAGTCGGCTATGTGGGAAACGACATGGAAAGAAATGTGATTGTAGCAGGAGATCTGAATTTGCCAGATGTCAATTGGGAAGGAAATGCGAACGACAGGAAGCATGGCCAACAAATGGCAAATAAGTTAATATGGGAAGGACAGCTGATTCAGAAAGTGATGGAACCAACCAGAGGGAAAAATATCCTGGATGTGGTGCTGATAAAACCAGATGAGCTCTATAGGGAAACTGAAGTAATAGATGGTATTAGTGATCATGGAGCTGCTTTTTCGTAGTTAAAAATAAATGTGATAGAAAGGAAGGTCTTAAAAGTAGGACTATTGGGCAGTATCATATGGCTGATAAAGCAGGCATGAGGCAGTTTCTAAAAAGTAACTATGATCGGTGGAAAACGGTAAATAAAAATGTAAACAGACTCTGGGATGGGTTTAAAGAAATTGTTGAGGAATGCCAAAACAGGTTTGTACCTTTAAGGGTGGTAAGGAATGGTAAGGACCCACCTGAATATAATATAGAAATATAGATACTAAGAAGGAGGTGCAGACTGGAAAGAAATAGAGTTAGAAATGGCTGTGGAAGTAAGGAGAAATTAAAGGAACTTACTAGGAAATTGAATCTAGCAAAGAAGGCAGCTAAGGATAACATGATGGCAAGCATAATTGGCAGTCATACAAATTTTAGTGGAAAATGGAAGGGTATGTATAGGTATTTTAAGGCAGAAACAGGTTCCAAGAAGGACATTCCAGGAATAATTAATGAGCAAGGAGAGTGTGTATGTGAGGATCTTCAAAAGGCAGAAGTATTCAGTCAGCAGTATGTAAAGATTGTTGGTTACAAGGATAATGTCCAAACAGAGGAGGAGACTAAGGCCAAAGAAGTATTTAAATTTACATATGATAACAATGACATTTACAATAAGATACAAAAGTTGAAAACTAGAAAAGCGGCTGGAATTTATCAGATTTCTGGGGATATACTAAAGACAATGGGTTGGGATATAGTACCATATCTGAAGTACTTATTTGATTATTGTTTGACCGAAGGAGCTATACCAGATGAATGGAGAGTTGCTAGAGTAGCTCCTGTGTATAAAGGAAAGGGTGATAGACATAAAGCTGAAAATTACAGGCCAGTAAGTTTGACATGCATTGTATGTAAGCTTTGGGAAGGCATTCTTTCTGATTATATTAGACATGTTTGTGAAATTAATAACTGGTTCGATAGAAGGCAATTCGGTTTTAGGAAAGGTTATTCCACTGAAGCTCAACTTGTAGGATTCCAGCAAGATATAGCAGATATCTTGGATTCTGGAGGTCAAATGGACTGTATCGCGATTGACCTGTCTAAAGCATTTGATAGGGTGGATCATGGGAGACTACTGGCAAAAATGAGTGCAATTGGACTAGACGAAAGAGTGACTGAATGGGTTGCTATATTTCTAGAAAATAGATCTCAGAGAATTAGAGTAGGTGAAGCTTTATCTGACCCTGTAATAATTAAGAGGTGAATTCCTCAAGGCAGTATTATCGGACCTTTATGTTTTCTTATATATATAAATGATATGAGTAAAGGAGTGGAATCGGAGGTAAGGCTTTTTGCGGATGATGATATTCTCTATAGAATAATAAATAAGTTACAAGATTGTGAGCAACTGCAGCGTGACCTCGAAAATGTTGTGAGATGGACAGCAGGCAATGGTATGTTGATAAACGGGGTTAAAAGTCAGGTTGTGAGTTTCACAAATAGGAATGTCCTCTCAGTTTTAATTACTGCGTTGATGGGGTGAAAGTTCCTTTTGGGGATCATTGTAAGTATCTAGTTGTTAATATAAGGAAAGATCTTCATTGGCGTAATCGCATAAATGGGATTGCAAATCAAGGGTACAGATCTCTGCACAAGGTTATGAGGGTGTTTAGGGGTTGTAGTAAGGATGTATAGGAGAGGGCATATAAAACTCTGGAAGACCCCAACTAGAGTATGGTTCCAGTGTATGGGACACTCACCAGGATTACCTGATTCAAGAACTGGAAAAAATCCAAAAAAATGCAACTCGATTTGTTCTGGGTGATTTCCGACAAAAGAGTAGCGTTATAAAAACGTTTCAAAGTTTGGGCTGGAAAGAATTGATAGAAAGAAGAAGAGCTGCGCGATTAGGTGGTATGTTCCGAGCTGTCAGCGGAGAGATGGCGTGGAATGACATTAGTAGACGAATAAGTTTGAATGGCGTTTATAAAAGTGGGAAAGATCACAATATGAAGATAAAGTTGGAATTCAAGAGGACAAACTGGGGCAAATATTCATTTATAGGAAGGGGAGTTAGGGATTGGAAAAAACTTACCAAGGGAGATGTTCAATAAATTTCCAATTTCTTTGAAATCATTTAGGAAAAGGCTACGAAAACAACAAATAGGGAATCTGCCACCTGGACGACTGCCCTAAATGCAGATCGAGATTGAGTGATTGATTGATTGATTGATTGATTGATTAGCTTATGCGAAACAAACAGAAGACGACATATGTGAGGCAGTTACTTCCGCAGAATTAGATGTGAGAGGTAAAGAGCACGGAGCTGAAGACGACGATGTTGCCGGAACTTCCCGAACTCCAACGAATGCTCAAATGCGACAGGCGCTAGATATCTTGCGACGTGTACAGCGTAGGTCAGTGGACTTCCAAAAACATTATGAAATGTAGCCTACTTTTGAGAGACAATCAGAAGGAAACAACAATTAGAGACTATTTTACAGTTGCAGTGCTGTGTACCGGTATCTATTTCATTGTATTGCATGTAGGTTATGCATCAGTGTTTCAGTGTAGTGCATATAGGTTATGAATAAATACAGTAGGCTACCTATCAATTATTATTTTTCGGCTACTATTATCAATCGGTTAATGTTATTAAATCAACTTCGTACCAAAGTGATTATAATAAGCGGAGTCCATGGTATATGCTTTTGCTGGCAAGATGTAGTGTTTACAGTGCACTATGTCTTCTGGTATGGGCTGGAATAAATCTGTACTTTCACTGACCTGTCTCATCTCATCTTTGGCTTTGACAATATGAAAGTTATGAGCGATGCTAGTAATACCATTACCGGGTGAGTTGGCCGTGCGCGTAGAGGCGCGCGTCTGTGAGCTTGCATCCGGGAGATAGTTGTTTCGAATCCCACTATCGGCAGCCCTGAAGAGGGTTTACCGTGGTTTCCCATTTTTACACCAGGCAAATGCTGGGGCTGTACCTTAACTAAGGCCACGACCGCTTCCTTCCAACTCCTAGGCCTTTCCTATCCCATCGTCGCCATAAGACCTATCTGTGTCGGTGCGACGTAAAGGCCCTAGCAAAAGAAAGTAATACCATTCTTTATGCAGCCAGTCCCTGCTATGAATGGTGTGAAAATATTGCTCATAGGGTCGATTGGTGCATGCATTTCAGTGGGCTTAGCAGACTGATGTGTAATAGCAACTTTTGGCTCAGTGAGGAAAGCAACAGGAAACTACCTCACTCCTCATTTCCCTGTTCAGTGAAACCTAGGCTCTATATATGACAGCTTTTGGCGAAGCTGTGGAGGATCAAACCAAACTTTGGCCTGAATACCCAACATGCATTATTATTATTATTATTATTATTATTATTATTATTATTATTATTATTATTATTATTATTATTATTATTATTATTATTATTATTATTTCAGAATGCCGTGCCCATCTAAGGAACGCGATAGAACTTATTTAGCAGATGAATTTGCTTTCTTTCCTTCGCAGAGTCTCTTAATCCTGCCTCAATGTTTTTTTCTTCCTTTCTTCCGTGGTGGTTCTCCTCTTGGTTTTTTCAGCTAAATTGTGTTTATTTTTTTACAATTTGTTTTACATCGCACCGACACAGATAGTTCTTATGGCGACGACTGCATAGGAAAGGCCTAGGAGTGGGAGGGAATCGGCTGTGGCCTTAATTAAGGTACAACCCCAGCATTTGCGTGGTGTGAAAATGGGGAAACAACGGGAAACCATCTTCAGGGCTGCCGACAGTGGGGCTCGAACCCACTATATCCCGGATGCAGTTTATTATTATTTCTTTCTTTCTTTCTTTCTTTCTTTCTTTCTTTCTTTCTTTCTTTCTTTCTTTTTTAATCTGTTTATCCTCCAGGATTGGTTTTTCCCTAGGACTCAGCGAAGGATCCCACCTCTGCCGCCTCAAAGGTGGTGTCCTGGAGCGTCAGATTTGGGTCGGGCTGATACGACTGGAGAGGAGGACCAGTACCTCGCCCAGGCGGCCTCGCCCGCTATGCTGTACAGGGGTCTTGTAGAGTGATGAGAAGGTTAGAAGGAATAGACAAGGAAGAGGGAAGGAAGCGGCCGTGGCCTTAAGTTAGGTACCATCCCGGCATTTGCTGGAGGAGAAGTGGGAAACCACGGAAAACCACTTCGAGGATGGCTGAGGTGAGAATCGAACGCACCTCTACTCAGTTAACCTCCCGAGACTGAGTGGACCCAGTCCCCGCCCTCTTACCAATTTTCAAATTCAGTGGCAGAGCCGGGAATCGAATCCGGGCCTCCGGTGGTGGCTGCTAATCACACTAACCATTACACCACAGAGGCGTACATTATCATTATTATTATCATCATTATATTGATCTTCATTATCTTCTTGATCAGTAATTGTTAACGAGCACGCGGGTTTACGATTTAAACATCAATCGTAACATCACTATCCCCAGTTAGTTCGTTACCATGGCAAGTAAACAATACATTTCCATATCAGTGATGTCCGGCTCCATGGCTAAATGGTTATCTTTCTGGCGTTCGGTTCAGTGGATCCCGGGTTCGATTCCTGGGTGGTTTGGGATTTTAATCTTCCTTTGTTAATTCTGATGTCTCGGGGGCTGGGTATGTGTGTGTGTGTGTGTGCCGTCTTCATCATTAGAAATCATCACAGGTAGGGCCCAATCCACACAGACGTGCTGTATGCCTATACGGCGTCAACTCGCCATACGCCATTATTATTGCGTCTGTGATGTAGGATGCAGTAGCTTTTTAGAGAGCTGCATTAAATCACTCTATCGACTGATGACGAAAATAACAACAGAAACAAGTTATATGGAAAAGTTTTCATAGTACATGTATATATATATAATAACATGTCCTGACTGACTGACTAGACTGACTGATTCATGATCGCCGAGCCAAAACTACTGGACATAAAGAAACTAAATTTTGGGAATACATTCATACTAACATGTAGGTGCTCGCTAAGGGAGGATTTTTGGATATTCCGTCGCTAAGGGGGATAAAAGGTGGGGGGGGGGGGTGACGTTTTTAAAATGAGTGTATCTATATCTCAAAACTTTAAAAGTTTACAGATGTAAAAATTGGTATTTAGAATCTCCTTTAAAAATAAAGAAACACGTATTTTTTAGGAAAATCCCAATAGGAGGGTTGGAAGAGGGTGAAAATGGGGTTGAATGCCTTTGTTGAGACTACTTATATTTCAGAAACTCAAGATATTGCAGACCTGAAAATTCGTATTTGGGATCTCCTTTAAAAATAAAGAAACACGTATTTTTTGTTTTTGGAAAATCCAATTAATGGGGGGTGAAAAAGGGGGGTGAATTTTGAAAATGGGTGTATCTATATCTCGTACCTTTAACAATTTACAGGTGTAAAAATGGTATTTGGAATCTCCTTAAAAAAATAAAGGAACACGTAGTTTTTGTTTTAGGATAATCCAATTAATGGGGGTTAAACAGGAGTGAAAAATTGGGGTTAATTTTTAGAAAGAGTATATCTGCAGTATATCACAGAAACGTAAAATGTTACAGACGTAAATTTGATATTTGGAATCTCCTCTAACAGTAAAGAAACATAGGTCATTTTTTTGGAAACTCCACTTAAGGGGGGTGAAATTTTAAAATGAGAATTTCTACAGTATATCTCAAAAACTTAACATGTTGCAGAATTGAAAAATGGTATCTCTATCTCTATTAAAAATAAAGAAACGTGTATTTTTAGTTTTCGGAAAAACCAATTGAGTGAGGGGGGGGGGGGTGGTAAAAGTGATTGATAATGGGGTTGAATTCTTTGAATTTGGATACTCAAATCTCAAAACTGAATATGTTACAGACGTGAAATTTGGTATTTGGAACTTGCCTTAAAAGTAAAGAAACACGTATTCTCGGAAAATCCAATGAAAAGGGGGGGGGGGGTGAGGGAAGTGAAAGAATTGAAAAATTAATTGAATTAATTGTATGAGGATACTTACATCTAATAAAAACTAAAGTTGTTACAGACGTGAAATCTGGTATTTGGATCACCTTTAAAAACAAAGAAAAACGCGTTTTTTTGGGGGGAGGGGAGTCATCTTGGGGGGCGGGAGTGAAAAGGAGTTGAATTCCTTTCATAAGGACACATATCTCAAAAACTGAAGATGTTAGGGTCGTGATAATTGGTATATAGAATATCCTTTACTATTAAAGAAACAAGTATTTTTTGCCGTAAAATTCACTTAAGGGGGGAGTGTGAAAGGAAGTTAAGAAAAGTGAATTATGTGTATGGGGATACTTATATCTCAAAACTGAAAGTAACAGACGTGAAGATTGGTATTTGGAATCTCCTTTAAACAAAAAGGAACATGCCTCCTTTTGGGAGTGGGTGGGTGGGTGGGTTAATCAACTTAACGGCGGTGGGGTGAAAAAGGAGGTGAGACCAATTGGTTTTACTGTTCATAATGTACTTATAAGGCGCCTTCGTGGCACAGGCGGCAGGGCGCCGGCTGTCACCGCTGGGTTCCGTGGTTCAAATCCCGGTCACTCCATGTGAGATTTGTGCTGGACAAAGCGGAGCCGAGACAGGTTCTTCTCCGTGTACTCCGGTTTTCCCTGTCATCATTCATTCCGGCAACACACTCCAATATCATTTTATTTCATTTGACATTCATTAATCATTGCCCCAAAGGAGTGCGACAGACCTCGGCAGCCGGCAAAATTCCTATCCTCGCCGGTAGATGGGGGCGTTTTTCATTCCATTCCTGACCCGGTCGAATGCCTGGAAGCAGGCTGTGGTTTTCAATGTACTTATTCTGATCATAAACCGATCATTTTTAACCTTTCCTGGGTTCTTTTACAAGAGCCATCTTTTCCTTTGGAGAGTGTTCTTAGATTACAGTAGATTCTCCTGGCATGTAAATAAAAATTTAAACAGATTTGAAATAAACAATAGGAGTGAGATTGACCGTGCAATTGTTCACCTCTACAGTAAGGTCAATAATGCACGGAAGTATGTCATTCGTATCGCCAGAAATCCCGCGCACTTGCCTACGCACGACAATGTTGGTGGTCCCATTGTCAGCAATGGCAATGGCAGAGGATGTGATTTACCGCCAAGTAGCCGTCTTGCATCTTGCTGTGGGGTCCAGAACATCTAATGATGATGATGATAATAATAATAATAATAATAATAATAATAATAATAATAATAATAATAACAATAATAATAATAATAATAATAATAATAATAATAATAATAATAATAATAATAATAATAATAATAATAATAATGTCTTGGGCCGTCGTCAAAATGTGCGGACCACGCTGGAAATGTGTCATGGACGGGTAATGACTACGAATTCAGTCCGGCCGCGGGTTCAGTACCGCCAAGGTACCCAAGACGACACCTCGCCGGATCTCCTCAAGGATTTGATCTACACTGACTGACAGAGCAAATGCAACATCAAGAAGGAGTGGTTCGAAAGGGATGAAAGTTGGGGTAAAAACAGAGACGGCACGGACGAATAATTGATGTTTATTTCAAACCGATATGCAGGTTACACAATGCGCACGGCATCGACTCAGTAGGATGTAGGACCACCGCGAGCGGCGATGCACGCAGAAACACGTCGACGTACAGAGTCAATAAGAGTGCGGATGGTGTCCTGAGGGATGGTTCTCCATTCTCTGTCAACCATTTGCCACAGTTGGTCGTCCGTACGAGGCTGGGGCAGAGTTTGCAAACGGCGTCCAATGAGATCCCACACGTGTTCGATTGGTGAGAGATCCGGAGAGTACGCTGGCCACGGAAGCATCTGTACACCTCGTAGAGCCTGTTGGGAGATGCGAGCAGTGTGTGGGCGGGCATTATCCTGCTGAAACAGAGCATTGGGCAGCCCCTGAAGGTACGGGAGTGCCACCGGCTGCAGCACATGCAGCACATGCTGCACGTAGCGGTGGGCATTTAACGTGCCTTGAATACGCACTAGAGGTGACGTGGAATCATACGCAATAGCGCCCCAAACCATGATGCCGCGTTGTCTAGCGGTAGGGCGCTCCACAGTTACTGCCGGATTTGACCTTTCTCCACGCCGACGCCACACTCGTCTGCGGTGACTATCACTGACAGAACAGAAGCGTGACTCATCGGAGAACACGACGTTCCGCCATTCCCTCATCCAAGTCGCTCTAGCCCGGCACCATGCCAGGCGTGCACGTCTATGCTGTGGAGTCAATGGTAGTCTTCTGAGCGGACGCCGGGAGTGCAGGCCTCCTTCAACCAATCGACGGGAAATTGTTCTGGTCGATATTGGAACAGCCAGGGTGTCTTGCACATGCTGAAGAATGGCGGTTGACGTGGCGTGCGGGGCTGCCACCGCTTGGCGGCGGATGCGCCGATCCTCGCGTGCTGACGTCACTCGGGCTGCGCCTGGACCCCTCGCACGTGCCACATGTCCCTGCGCCAACCATCTTCGCCACAGGCGCTGTACCGTGGACACATCCCTATGGGTATCGGCTGCGATTTGACGAAGCGACCAACCTGCCCTTCTCAGCCCGATCACCATACCCCTCGTAAAGTCGTCTGTCTGCTGGAAATGCCTCCGTTGACGGCGGCCTGGCATTCTTAGCTATACACGTGTCCTGTGGCACACGACAACACGTTCTACAATGACTGTCGGCTGAGAAATCACGGTACGAAGTGGGCCATTCGCCAACGCCGTGTCCCATTTATCGTTCGCTACGTGCGCAGCACAGCGGCGTATTTCACATCATGAGCATACCTCAGTGACGTCAGTCTACCCTGCAATTGGCATAAAGTTCTGACCACTCCTTCTTGGTGTTGCATTTGCTCTGTCAGTCAGTGTATATTAAAAATGCTTATAGGAAAAGATGGCAAAGATTTAGGGACCCTCCTGACCGGGTGGAATACCTGGACCTAGCCCGGTAAGTACGAAATCGATTGCTGGAAAGAAAGATTGAAAAATGGGAGGAACATTGCCGTAATCTCTCAGAAAACGAGTCAGATCGCGAATTTTGGCGGATTCTCTCAGAAAACGAGTTAGATCGCGAATTTAGGCGGATTGTATATAAAACTTTAAGCTTTCAATTATAAATTTTAGTATAATCCCGTAGCAAAGCACAGGTATCTTGCTAGTAGATACATATATCGCTACTGCGCGTGAGGAATGCGATGAGGTGAAGCATTCTACTTAGACTAATGTACGCTTGGGGCGGGGACTACGCACGCTCTTTTTCCTCCCTTCTTGAAGGAAATACATTTAAACTCTTCTTGTTTACTCATTGGTATCTTGTATGACATTTCTCTCTTTAGTTGGATGTTGAACTGCTCACCTGTCCTGTCATTTTTCGATTTGTCAACGAAGTCTTGTAATGAGATGAAAAGTCTTAAAATTCTCGTTGTTCCATCTCAGTCACAGTCAGTTACTCCGCAGAGCGAACAGTATGGATTTCTAACAGTGGCTCACTTCACTCAGATCTTAATTGCTAATAATTCACCACAAAATAAACAATGCAGTCGCAACACGTGAATCAGTCGATACACGACACCTCCACCTACTCTAGGCAACAATCACATCCCGCGCACGGCTCTGTTGGTCGACACAACAAGCTTCACATCGCTAGTGTTTTTGGATTTTTTCTGGGAAACATGGTTCGAATTCATTTTGTGAAAACAGAATTGATTTGTCTCTATATTCAGTCATGAAATATTATGAGACAGGAGGGCTTGTAAGGGGATAAATTAACTTAACTCATATTTCAATCACAAGTTTTCATTTCTATAGATTGCACGAGAGGTTGTCATTATTTTTCTGGACTGACACGCAACTAATCACTTAACCTCTAATAATATGGCATGTGGCTTCCGAAGAGGTCTGGTGCAGGTATTGCCAGCTGACGCCCTATAGGCGACCTGTGCGTCTGTAAGGATGAGGCCATACTTATGATTAATTCTAATTACGAAGACGTCACACACACCTAGTCCCCAACCATCATAATTAACCAATGAAGGTTAACATATCCGACCAGATCGGGAATCAAACCCGGGAACCACTGGACCGAAGGTTAGCACGAACACTTAACCTCTTATACCCAGACATAGAACAGACTATGCAGACTCGAAATCTGACATAATACCATTTTTGCCTAGAGTAAAACGGAACATCGAAAATGACCAGCAGACAGCCAGATGCTTGCGTACGGTACCTGAGGCCATACGATTACAATTATTATTATTATTATTATTATTATTATTATTATTATTATTATTATTATTTCGTTTTGGCCGACTAGGGAGCGCATTAATTGGAATTCAGCTTCATCTGTTTCTGGGCTTTAAACCTCATCCAGTACTCCGTCATCCTTTTACTCTGCGATCTCCTCCTCTCTTTGTCCATGTTGCTTGGGTACGGAATCTAAATCTCTTGGTCAATCAATTAATAAATCAATCACTACTGATCAGCATTTAGGGCAGTCGCCCAGGTGGCAGATTACCTATCTCTTGTTTTCCTAGACGTTTCCTAAAAGATTGCAAATAAATTGGAAATTTATTGAACATCTCCCTTGGTAAGTTATTCCAATCCCTAACTCCCCTCCCTATAAACGAATATTTGCCCCAATTTGTACTCTTGAATTCAAACTTTATCTTCCTATTGTGATCCTTCCTACTTTTAAAGACGCCACTCAAACTTATTCGTCTACTGGTGTCATTTCACGCCATCTCTCCACTGACAGCTCGGAACATACCACTTAACCGAGCAGCTCGTCTCCTTTTTCGCAAGTCTTCCCAGACCAAACTTTGCAGCATTTTTTAACGCTACTCTTTTGTCGGAAATCACCCAGAACAAATCGAGCTGCTTTTCTTTGGATTTTGTCCAGTTCTTGAATCAAGTAATCCTGGTGAGGGTCCCATGTACAGGAACCATACTCTATTTGGGGTCTTACCAGAGACTTACATGGCCTCTCCTTTACATCCTTATTACAGCCCCTAAATGCTCTCATTGGCCTTGATTCTGGACTTGTAAGCATCTCTGTTACTGATTTCCGTTCCCTGTGTTCCCTTTTCTTCTAGGTCTTTCTTCACTTCATTATTCATTATTAATAATAATATTATTTGCTTTATGTCCCACTAACTACTTTTCCGGTTTTAGGAGACGCCGAAGTGCAGGAATTTTGTCCCGCAGGAGTTCTTTTACGTGCCAGTAAATCTACCGACACGAGGCTGACGAATTTGAGCTCCTTCAAATACCAACGAACGGAGCGAGGATCAAACCTGCCCTGTTTGATTCAGAATCATTATTAATTAATTAATTAAGAGCTGAGTCTAACTTACGTTTCCTTGGTCTCTCCCTGTTCCATGTACCTTCCATAGCTCTTCCAGTCTTCCTCCACTCATCAGCCATGCTCCAACCATAGAAACCATAGAAAACACATAGCCGCAACTGTTACGTTCGTTTCTAACTTGCCCTTTATCTTTAAAATATGCCTACCCTCTTGGGTGTACATTCATACTCGCTACTGTCATTTCCGTTATCTCAAGATTTCCACCCAATATTCACCATCGTACAGCAAAGTCAGGATAGTTTTTCCTGCGAATTAAATTTATTTTCACAAAATAAGCGTTTGATCATCGCAACAACGACTTTGATGCATCTTGAATTGATTTTACTCACGTTACTTCCAATACACGTGCAATGTATTTGAAAAGATACCCTAGTGACTGAGGTATGAGTGATGCCAGTAATGCCATTTCTTATGCAGCCAGTCCCTGCTATGAACTGTGTGAAAATGTCGCTCACAGCGGCGGTTGGTGCATGAATTTCAGTGGGCTTGGCAGACTGATATGTAATAGCAACTTCTGGCTCAGTGAGGAAAGTAAGGGGAAACTATCTCACTCTTCATTTCCCTAATACGCCTCTTTAGTGATACCAAGGCCACTAGGACAGCTAATGGTGGAGCTGTTGAGGATCCAACCAGCCTTCGGGATGAGGACTAAACATACATGCATACATGTAACAATTTATCATCATACGTTCCTTCCCTGCTGACTTCATTTTAGAATTGGAAATGCTAATCCGTCCCGGTCATTTTACAAAAATTGTTAGTAAATGTTTCTCCTCCACTTTTCTCCTCACCCTGATACGGTCGTCAGTGTGAACTGTGTTTCATGTGGACGTGCTTCGTTTTACGACCGGATGTCCTTCCTGACACCAACCCCATGTGGAGGGATGTGTTCATTATTGCGTGTTTCTCTGGTTGTTGGTAATCTGGTGTGGTTGTATGAATGTGGGGAGGTGTGTATTGGGACAAACAGAAATATCCAGTCCCCGAGTCAGAGGAATTAACCAGACGCGGCTAAAATCCGCGGCCCGACCGGGAATCAAACCACCGAGAGAGTTGGCATGCGGTTAAAGCCGTGCAGCTGTGAGCTTGAATTCGGGAGATAGTGGGTTCCAACCCCACTGTCGACAGCTCTGAAGATGGTTTCTAGTGGTTTCCCATTTGCTGTACCTTAATTACGGCCACGGGCGCTTCCTTCTCACTGCCAGCCTTTTCCTATCCCATTGTAGCCCAAAGACCTATCTATGTCGTGCGACGTAAAGCAAATTATAATTAAGTAAGTGTGTCCGGCTCCATGGCTAAATGATTAACGTGCTGGCCTTTGGTCACAGGAGTCCCGGGTTTGATTCCAGGCAGGGTCGGGATTTTTAACCATAATTGGTTAATTCCGCTGGCTCGGAGGCTGGGTGTATTTTGTAAATGTTCCTAACTCGCTTACTTACTTTAAAATTATATAAAACTGCATTTAAATGAAATTATGAAAATTAATGTTCATTAAATAAAATACTCAATCGTTGGACCTTGTACTAACACTTGGTTCTTACCTGATTACTTACACATACGTTATTTGAAGGGCGCCAGCTACAACTCAGTGCAGCAACAAGAGAATGAGATTCTTGAATATCTCTAGGGTGTGGGGTAATAAGCTTACTCTTGACAACATACCATATACGTTCTGGGAACAGGAGATTGGCGTTCGGTTTCGCCATTAAATTTGAGGTTATCTCATTCTGTCATTGAAATAATACGATAAATCCATTTGATAGAACAAAGTATATTCTTTAAATTGTATAGAAAATTGCTGCGATAAAACAGATGAGAATATAAAATTATGACATTGCAACTGAAAGAAACTAGGCATGAGTTTGAATTCTTCTTGACCGGACATTTAACAATTATACACGAAATTTATCCCTCACTGGTTCACTTGACTATACTTCAACACTTTGAGTGAACTGGTATTTGCTTTAGATGTATCAAGCCTAATTTGGTGATGTACCCTCTCGTTTCACTGACGAATAAGTATCCATGTGATGGCTTCTTGGTAAGTCTGTCCTATATGACTTCATGGAAAGTCTATCCTTCTATGACTTCGTGGCAAGCCTATCCTATCCAACTGCACTGGCCGACTGAGGTCTCACCTTCCACTTGACTCCATCACTATTCACCATCCACTTGACTAATAACTAATGACCGACTGGGGCCTTTCCTTCCTGTTGACTCAATGACCGATTGAGGCTTCTCCATCTCGTTCACTCAATGACTGTTCACTTATCCATTTGACTTCTTCGCTGTTCACCTTCTGTTTAACTAATAACTAATGACCGACTGAGGCCTCTCCTTCCTGTTGACTCAATGACTCTCCAACCAACTGTGGCCTCTCCTTCCAATTGAATAATGATTGACGCTACAATATGCAGCCACCTTATATAGACGTTGGTTGACACACCTACGCAATCTCCAGAAATAACTATGATCTGCTCCCACCTCGCGACAAATGTTACATACAATGGTGAAACCGCCGGCGGCACCCTGGGTATTTCATGAAAGTGAGCTCACCGCTAAATGCTCACGATGACGTAGCAATGACTCTGCAGATACTCCAGCAGTATTTCGCAATATTACAATGTCACAAGTTATTGCACACACTACATCCACATTTGATATACAGCAAGTCTTACTGTACATGTTTTTAGTGTTAATCTACACACACATATATACGTAACAATTTGACTACAATCACGCAAGCGAAAAGCATTGCACAAATGAACTGAATAATAATAATAATAATAATAATAATAATTGTTACCGTGTTTTGGTGGATCAGCAGAGGTGAAAGAAGGTGCGGGCTGGAATGGGTCTAACTACAAGTTCGAAAGATGAATTAAAATTTCAACAAAGGTTATATTTTCAAAACTTAACAATGGTAACATAGAATTTGAAAACTTAACAAGTCAACAACAAGCCAAAATCAGATGCAAAGAAATTACAAGTGTTAGGGGATTATTACAAGGTCTGGGCTTCGAGCCCCACAATCACAATCCTTGAGCTATTAGCCCAACTTTACCAAGGTACAAAATCGAACAAAGGGGCAGAAAACCCCATCATGCCAAGGAGTACTTGCTCCAAATTACAATGTTAAGCCTCCTAGAGGCACACAGAAATCAAATTTAGGAAAGAGCAGACCCGCTCTCAAAGTTCAAGCCTATCAAAGGCCACAACGAATTTCACTTCTATCTGTCCTCAAGGCACACAAGGAAACAGGGGTATTTAATACCCAATCTACAGGGCCTTCGCAATGAAAATAAAACATCAGGTTAAGTTACTGGCCCAAAGTACAGAGAGGACTGGAGGCGTGAACTTGCACTCCAAATACACTTTTTAAAACCTAAATGGCTCTAGGCCGATACACAGGGGCTAATCCCAAGCTAGGGAGGTGACCCGTATGATAAAACTTTAATACATTAAGGAAGCGTAGAAACGGTTATGAAAACGTAGTCACCTCAATTTCAAAGTGAAGGGGAGCTCGAGAGGGAAAAGCACTCTCTATCCCCGCTTTACAGTTAAAGAGATTTGTAGTTTTTACATAGACAGAAGAGGAATTTACATTTTAAAAGTGGTAGGTTACATATTAAAGGTTTCGAACCTTCCCCGAGAGTTAAACTGCTGAGCTAGCAAGAAATAAAGATGTTAAGAAACTGCTGAGCTAGCAAGAAATAAAGATGTTAAAAGGCCATTACCTTGTTGAAGATCTGCTGCTTGAAGAAAGAGGCGCTTCCCGCCCCCTGCTACATATCCACACACAGAGTTAGATGTTATACGAGTGGCCCCGAGACAAGAAAATCAGCAGTTTTTATACCCTCGTGAAAAATTCGAGACCTTTCAAGAATGAGTAGACACACCCCCTCAATTGTATTGGGTCGCTAAAAGTTATACATCAACATCGAAGAAGAAAGACACTATTGGTCAAAAATTAATTAAAGAAATTCGGGATTGGCTGAGTTCAAAACTGGTGGGCAGAAAGATTAATATTGCCAACCCAAAAAATAAAAGAACAAAATTTATTAAAGACAAAACTTAAGGATACAATATGTCTTCAAGAGAGTTCATTCCATTGCGCCAGAGTGTATTAACATAGTTTTTTTTGGTAGAGACATCTGTTAGAGAATGTTCACACTTCTTGATCAATGAAAAACAAAAGCAAATCAAAAACACTCAGTGACCTCTTCTGATATCTAGTAGAGTTAGTTCAGTGGTTAAAGTTCCGGGTTTCTCCACTAGAGAAGTTTCAATTGGGGCAAAATTTGAACTTGCGTCGCGTAGAGTTGTACCGCCCGGTACAATAATAATAATAATAATTACAGGTATCACCTTGTAAGGGGATTTGAACCGTTACAATGTGTCGTCTTCATCATCATTTCATCCTCTTCATGACGCGCGGTTCGTCAAAGACCTGCATGTGTAGCCGAACTTGTCTTCGGACACTCCCGGCACTCAAAGCCACACGCCATTTCAAAGCAAATTGTAATGGGAATCTAACCCAGTACCCTCTGAAACGATGTCAGTGTAGCTGACCATACAGATAAGTTATTTTTAGAAAATGATCCGTGTATATAATCAGCAATATGGTCACGAGATTTGACCCTTATAACGTAGTCACGCCCTTGTCCGTAATCCATTGGCCTGTGGTCTAGGAAGTGGCCATGAGAAACGGGAACTAGTTGTTAGGGAACAAGAGTGGAGACCTCGTTCATATTTTGAGTTGCGGTCCTCCTTGTGCTCTGGTGGCTTTTATCATACAAACCACTGTGGTCTCCAAAACGTCTGATTTAAAAAGATCATTGTGCCATGACACTGCAGAAAGGTTTTTTTTTAATTTGTACGCCAGAATCGTATTTACAACACTCTCAGTATATCCGATAGGATTTCTTATGGCATACGACTTCGATATCCCAAACTACTACATATCGTCCTTTAAAAAGAGGAATAGAGAATTGAGTAAACCAAAGCAAAGCAAAGCAAAGCAAAGCGAAGTCACTTCCATACAAGCCATGAAGGCCCTTGGAGGGGTGGAATGTAAAGGTTTCCTCTATTCATAGCCTCGGTACTTGGTGGGTTGAGTGGTTAACTCTGCGTCCGGCAGCCTTTGCCCTCCCAAGAATTAACCTGGTACCACCAGGCACAGATGCGATAATTTTGGTGCTGCAAACAGAAGCAGGAATCGTCGAACAAAACGATAACATGCCATTCGCCCCCGCCCCCCCAGGCTCGACGTTCCATTTACCATTGCAGCCATATGCGCCTGTAGTGAGCAGCCAATGGCAACCCCATACTGGGCGCCTGGACAAGATGTCCCGCTGCTGCAAACGGCGACGAACCGTTCTTACGGACACAGATTGCAGTTCCACATGAGGCGAGTGTGTTTCATGTGATAGTACGGTCTGTAATTGCCACGCACACCAGATGTCCGTCCTCGCTCTCGTTGGTTTGTCTTCCTGCACGTCGCTCAGCCCACCACTCATCGATCCGCGGATCACATGTCAGCTTCGCTGTAGTTGCATTTCTTCCAACGCGAAAACGAACTTCGCGGTAGGATAATCCACAACTCCGATGGGCTACGATTCTCCAGTGGTTAAAGGAGGAAACCTGTTCGTGTGATATTCGTGCTCTTGGACGTGGCGTAACACCGTCTGTGCACACGAACAGTGCAACTACCTCTTGGTAGGTCTCCGACCTCAACTTAGTCACCGCGTTTCAGTGACACCATTCACTGTTCAATCTTTCACCGTTCAGTCTGCATGGCTCTGTAACCTGTCACACGAAACTAGGATTCCTTCATTCCACAGGTCAAAAAAAACCAACGGCACTTAACGTCCTTGAAAGGGCTTTGGCATGCCCAGCGACCGCTGCTCAGCCCGAAGGCCTGCAGATTACGAGGGGCCGTGTGGACAGCACGACGCATCCTCTCGGCCGTTATTCTGGGCTTTCGAGACGGGGGCCGCCATCTCACCGTCAGATAGCTCCTCAGTTCTAATCACGTAGACTGAGTGGACCTCGAACCAGCCCTCAGGTCGAGAGAAAAATCCTTGACCTGGCCGAGAATCGAACCCGGGGTCTCCGGGCGAAACGCAGGCACGCTACCCCTACACCACGGGGCCGGCTTCCACAGAACCAAGCCTTGTTGAAAACATTCTATGCGTGCTCGGTAAATGTGAAGAAATCTGGAATGGTCATTCTAAAAACTTAGGGGCCATCGGAGGACTGGACAGTCGTATCCGGCTCAGCACAAGGAGTTTCATCTTATATATTCTCAGAATATGTCCGAGATGACCATTTCTATTCTTTAACTGTTGTTATTCCTACCCTCAGGACCTTGCATGATAATGGTGTTTGGCTTCCGGTGAGGCCTGGAGTAGATCTTTCAAGTTGACACCATATAGGAGACCTGCGCACCTGTGAAGATGATTTCTAATTTTCATTGCAGCACACACCCCCAGTCCCTGCGGCAGAGGAATTAACCAATGAAGGTAAAAATCCCCGACTTACTCGGGAATCAAACGCGGAGCCCCTTGAACCTAAGGCCAGCACGCTAACCATTTAGTCATGGAGCTGGACAGGACCACTTGCTAGGGCAGTCAGCCGTTTCCCATGGTTCACGAACCAGGACGTAAGGACACACACACCACGAAACACATATTTATGCAAAAATAAATAAATTTAC
The DNA here is from genome assembly GCF_040414725.1 of Anabrus simplex. Taxonomy (NCBI): domain Eukaryota; kingdom Metazoa; phylum Arthropoda; class Insecta; order Orthoptera; family Tettigoniidae; genus Anabrus; species Anabrus simplex. The sequence continues at coordinate 154,703,585 of NC_090266.1, forward strand.
TCAAATGATAGGTTATAGAGTGAAATAATAAGTTAGATTTCAAAAGCTTCAATTCATAAAAAGTCCCTCCTCCCTTCGCATCTATTAGAGGCCTCATCGAGGTGGTTGTTGTTTTTGTTGTACGGTCTCGGGTTATCGTTGTTAACATCTCATTTAATTAAATCGCGCAGTTAATTTGCTAAGCTGTGCGAGCATGGCTTCTGTACCAGTGCGTGTACATACAGGATGTAGCGAAATTATTGGTATAACCTGCTGCGGTGAGAAGAGCGCAATGAAACAAGGAGGTATGTTTTAATAAACACAGGCTTGAATTGCGAACGTTTTCCGAGATAAGATGTTATCACATTATAATGTCGTTCATGCTTTATATTCCAGGTGCCGGGCTCCACACTGGATGTCAACAGCAGCATTTTAAGCAGTTGTCATTGTATCTCACACGTCTTCTAACGAAGAGATGGCGGTCATCAATCCCATGTATAGACGCGTGAATGTGAGGCGCCATGAAAATTGCTTCAAATGCGGCTACAAATACAAGACGCTGTTGACATCCAATGTGGAGCCTAGCGCCTGAAAATTGAACAACGTTGTAATGTGATACCATCATATCTCGGGAACTGTTGTCTTCTGGACTTGTGATTGTCTTCTTTCTTTCTTAATCCGTTTACCCTCCAGGGTTGATTTTCCCTCGAACTCAGCGAGGGAACCCACCTCTACCGCCTCAAGGGCAGTGTTCTGGAGCGTGAGACACTTAGTCTGGGATAAAAATAGGGGATGAGGACCAGTACCTCACCCAGGCTGCCTCACCTGCTATGCTGAACAGGGGCCTTGTACGGGGAGGGAAAGTGTGGAAGGGATAGACAAGGAAGAGGGAAGGAAGCAGCCGTGGCCCTAAGTTAGGTACCTTCCCGGCATTTTCCTGGAGGAGAAGTGGGAAACCACGGAAAACTACTTCGAGGATGGCTAAGGTGGAAATCGAACCCACCTCTACTCAGTTGACCTTCCGAGGCTGAGTGGACCCCGTTCCAGCCCTCGTACCACTTTTCAAATTTCGTGGCAGAGCCGGGAATCGATATTTCATTTTAGTTAACATCAAAATATGGTTCACCTACCATGCAGATACAAATCTTGTGGATACTTACAAAAAACAAATTTTTATATGTTGCTATTGATGCTTTCGCGGCCCGTGCTTATAGACATGACACTGTATAGGCTTTTCGGCTTATGCCGTGTCAGGAAAATAAGGTGAAATTCTTTACGTTTTGCAGAGAATTGTGCTCTGCGTCCTCAGAAGAAAACTCGACTGTTCACGAGGAAGGCTTCTTAGAAGCTTCTTAGAAGCCTTTCTCGTAAAGAATTTCACCTTATTTTCTTGACACGGCATAAACCCAAAACCTATACAGTATTATTTTTATAGATTCAGTAGTTTCTGAGAAGTGTGCCTTCGTGTTAAGAAGGAAGCTATTCCTTTTCAATATCCACTCAATTATTGTTGTTATTTTTATTAATTATTATTACGAAGGTTGGGGCAAAAGTCATGGCAACTATTTTTGTCTTGAAGATACCAGTCCAGTTGGAAAATGTGACGTATACAGACGAAAGGACAAGGTGTTAACTACATATGTGGATAAATGAATAGCACTGAAATATCGTAACACACTAATTTTTTACGGTAATATACAGAGCAATATGGCCTTCCCGGTGCAAAAGAAGGAAAACACAGTACACATAAAGTTGCCATGACAAACCTGGGCCTAAAGACCCTCGAAGTTGTCCCCTGCTACTGACACCACACGCTGCCAACGATGTGGGAGGCGCTGAATACCATCTGTCTCGGCATTTGCCGCACCATGTGTGAATCGAGTCACCTGTTGGCGCACAGCATTAGCAATGTCTTCTCGTGTTGCAAACCGCCTAACACGTAGTGGTTCCTTCATCTTTCGAATGAGATCAAAGTCACAGGGCGAAATGTCGGGAGAGTACGGTGGGTGCTCCAATTCTTCCCATCCCCAATGTCGCAGTAGCTGCCCTACGCACTCTGCTTTATGTGGTTATGCATTGTCGTGCAGGATTACTGCACTGTCCACAAGATCCGGACGTTTCTCCCGAACGCCACGTCGTACCTGTCGCACCAGGAAGTCCCTGTAGTACTGTGCGGTCACTGTTCTGCCATGTGGAACAAATTTGCAAACAATGACACCCCTGACGTCATACGCGACGATCACAATCAATTTGACTGGGGAAGGATTCTAGCGGACTTTCTGCCTCCTTGGTGATACAGCATGTCGCCACTCCGCGGACTAACTTAATTCGTTAATTTCGCTGGCACGGAGGCTGGGTGTATGTGTCGCCTTCATCATCATCATCACTTCATCCTCATCACGACTCGCAGGTTGCCTACGGGGGTCAAATCGAAAGACCTGCATCTGGCGAGTCGAACTTGTCCTCGGACACTCCCGGCACTAAAAGTCACCCCACATTTCATTTCAGTTCTGGTTCGTATGCCCTGGCCCAAAATTCATCGATGGCGATTATTCTTGACAAGAATTGATCGCCGTCCTGTCGCCAGTGTGCAAGGTGGTCGGAGCATATTGCATAGCGTACCCACCTTTGCACTTCCGTCAGTGCATGCGGTTCCCACCGCGATGCGATTTTGCGCAGCTGCAGCTCAATACGCAATATCCTGTGGACGGTGCGTTTCTCGATGCTACTTGCCCTCTCTAACTCCAGTAGCGTTCATCGTCTGTCTTCATCCAGGATCTGCTCGATGACGGCACGTGCCACGTCAGTCCGCACACTGACAGGTCGTCCCGGCCTTAAGTTAGGTACCATTCCGCATTTGCCTGGAGGAGAAGTGGGAAACCACGGAAAACAACTTCCAGGATGGCTGAGGCGGGAATGGAATTTCCCTCTACTCAGTTGACCCCCCGAGGCTGAGTGGACCACGTTCCAGCCCTCGTACCACTTTTCAAATTTCGTGGCTGAGCCGGGAATCGAACCCGGACCTCCGGGAGTGGCAACTAATCACACTAATCAGTACACCACAGAGGACGGACATGTGCAAAATTTCACTGTTTTATATTCAGTATTGTGGGAGAAAGCGAACATCATGCTAGCATGTAGGCCTACTGTATCTTTGTGCTCAGCTGAAAGTATTAGTGACACGTGTCTTCTTATTGAAAGCGCCAACAAAGACGGTGAAAAAAATATTCTCTATTGTCAACCTCTCAGTCCATTTACAAATGTGGGCCTACTGTATGTCTGGGAAGCTGCACGTGCCACCAATCGATGATTCAAGTTCTGGCAATGACCATTATTGGAGCAGATTTCTCCCACTCACTCTTGAAAAATAGCGAGAATGATAATTAACCTTAAAGCACATTCGTAGCATATCTGCAAGAGGATTTTAAAATATGACGTGGGAACTTCTGGATGGAATTTCGTCAGCTACTGTGTATTTCCCATGTGCTCCACAATCTCTTTGGCCGGGCTGAGTGGCTCAGACTGTCGAGGCGCTGGCCCTCTGACTCCAACTTGGCAGGTTCGATCCTGTCTCCGATTTAAGCACTCTTAAATGCCATTATTCCAGTAGGCCTATTAATGATGAAATACTGCCAAACCAGGTTGAAATGTCAAAAAATCATGCTTTACGTCGTTATAACATATTACTGCTAAAGAACATGAAAGAAACGCATATGTTCTTTTACAGATCAGAATATGGGATTGAATTATTTAATGTTAGCGGTGCTGGGGTGTATCTGTTATTATTATTATTATTATTATTATTATTATTATTATTATTATTATTATTATTATTATCATTATTATTACTAAAACATAATGATATTATTATTATTTGATTCGTTGTGCCCAACTGTGGAGCGCGTTTGAACTTATTTTGCACAATGTTACTTCTTCTTTTCTTCCCAATATCTCTTCATTTTTTCCACTGTGTTCCTTTCTGCGTGTTTCTGTCCAGCCTGTATTTTTTCTTGTTGGTTTCTCTGCAAATTTATGTTTGTTTACTAAGCTTCTAAATGTCATTCTATCTTGAGTGGTTTCGTCCTCAATATCCATTTCTTGTAGATCTTCATGAATTTCTGCTAACCAATTGTTGCGGATTTTCAGGGTTAGAGCTAGATTTAGAATTTTATTTGTAAGCCTGTTGTTATCCATTCTGTGTAGGTGTCCGTAGAATTTTAGTCGTCTCTTTCTGATGGTATCTGTGATTTTTTCTGTGAATTGAAAAATTTCGTGTGGTTTCTTTTTCATCCAAATTCCATTTTCGAACTTTGGTCCTAGGATTTTTCTGAGAATTTTCCTCTCTTGTTTCTCAATGCTTTTCATTTGTGACCTGCCGCCAATTATCAATGTTTCAGATGCATAAAGTGCCTCTGGTTTGATGACTGTATTGTAGTGTCGTAATTTTGCAGTTTTTAATATGCATCTTTTGTTGTATCTGTTCCATGTGATTTTGTAAGCCCTTTGCAGTTTAGCAGTTCTTTCTTTGTTAGCTTCCTGATTTAACCCTGCTGGCTGAATAATTTCACCTAGATACTTGAATTTGTCTACTTGGGAAATTATTCCACATTTGGTGATTAATGGTTGATTGTCGAATCTTGATTTAGTTCCTTCCATAAACTGCATCTTTTCAAATGAAATTTGAAGTCCGGTTTTTGCGGCTATTTTTCTATGGAGTGGATTGCTTCTTGTCTGTTGTTCGAAAGGATCGCAAGGTCATCTGCGAAAGCTAAGCAATCAAGGTGAATTTTGTCTTTAAGAAGTCTGCCAATGTTTATACCTTTAGTTTCTTTTCTCCATTCACGAATCACTTTTTCCAAAACTAAATTGAATAGTAGTGGGGATAGTCCATCTCCCTGTCGGACACCAGTTCTGATTTCGAACGGTTCAGAAATTTCTCCCAAGAACTTAATTTTTGATGTTGTGTTGGTCAGAGTTTGTTTAATCAATTCCCTCGTTTTCCTGTCGACTTGAAATTTCTCTAGTATGTTGAACAGGGTCTGCCGATCTATGGAATCGTACGCCTTTTTGAAGTCAACGAAGGTGATTACTGTTTGTTTGGTTTTGCGAATCTGTAGTATGGTTTTTAGGTTTAGGATTTGTTCTGCGCAGGATCTCCCTTTTCGGAATCCAGTCTGATAATCTCCGATCAGGTAGTCTATTTGTTTCTCTAATCTATTAAGTAGAGCTTTAGAGAAGATTTTATATACGAGTGAGAGGAGAGAAGTTCCTCTGTAGTTATTAATATCTGATTTGTCTCCTTTCTTGTGAAGTGGCTGAATCAATGCACATTTCCAATCCTCCGGAATTTCTTCAGAAAACCAGATGTCCTGTAAGATTTTTTGAATTCTCTGGGCCAGTTTGTCACCACCAATTTTCAACATTTCAGCGATTATTCCATCTTCTCCTGGTGCTTTGTTGTCTTTTAAATCTCTAATTATTTGTTTGACTTCTTGTAATGTGGGGGGTTCTGAATCTGGATTAGGTGTTGGTTTTTCATAGGTGAATTGTTCTTTCGGAGATTCACAGTTTCAAACGTCCATGAAATGGTTTGCTAGGAGTTCACAATTTCCCTTATTACTTGTTTCCAAAATCCCATCTGTACGTTTGAAACAGAGTAAAGGATTACGATGAGGTATAATTTTATTTATTATTTCTGAAGTATTTTTCTTTATCTCGTAATTGGATAATTCTTCTCTGAATGTTCTGTAGAAATTCCGTGTATTGTTTTTCTTGAAATCTTCTTCGATTTCTGCCAGTCTGTTTTGATCATATTTTCGTTTTTTAGATCTGATGATTTTTGAGGTTTGTTTCTGTGTTTTGAAGAATTCATCACGATTTTGATCAGTTTTATGGGAGCTCCAGTTTAGCCAGGACCTAATTCTGACTTCTATGGCCTTGTCACCGGTGTCATTCCACCACCTGTGTTTGCGTTTCCTTGGGGGTTTGCTGATGTTTTGTGAAGCTTTCAGGAGTGTGTCCTTGAGTTCTAGCCAATTTGAAGGAGCATCGTTGGAGATATTCGCAAGGAAATTGTCTGAGTTCTGTTTCAGAAATTCAGGGTCGATTCTTGGGTTTCTGATTGTTTTGGTTTTCTTCCTGTTGGGTTGAAACTTTACTTTAACAAGAGATAGGTGGTGGTCGCAGTCAATAATTCCCTTTTTGACTTTAACGTTTATAATTTCTCTTTGGTTTTTCTTGGAAATAGCCACATGGTCTAGTTAAAATTCTCCTAAATGCATGTTCGGGGATCTCCATGTCATTTTCTTTTGTGGAAGTGCCAGGAAATGGGTTGACATCAATTTTAGATCGAAATTCTCGCAGAAGCCAATTAAACGTTCTCCATTTATATTGGTTCTTTTGTGAGCAGGGTAAAATCCTACAGTGGTCCTAAATTTCTTCTCTTTGCCGATTTGTGCATTGAAGTCCCCCAGCAGAATTTTGACATGATGTTTTGGAATTTTGGCTGTAATTTCTTCTAGTAATTCCCAGAAGTAATTCCTTCTGTGGGTCTTTTTGATTGTAATTGTTTGTAGGTGCATGAGCATTGATTAGTGTATAAGCTTTGTTTCTTGATTTGATTATCATTAGCGAAATTCTTTCAGAAGGAGAATTTGTGATATTTTTTCTCACTGCAAAACCAGTGCCAAATTGTAATATTTTGTTAGGGAGGAGGGCAGCTGGTTTACCTTTATAAATTCTATAGTTTCCTGATTCAAAATGATTTTCGTCACTGTACCTAGTTTCTTGGAGTGCCAGAATTTGGATGTTTGGTTGGTCTAATGTGTCTGTTAAGTGCTTCAACTTTCCAATTTTGCGAAGCGTGTTGATGTTTAAAGTGCCAATAAAATGTTTTTCCTTTGGGCGAAGAGATTTGGGAAGCTCCGATACATTCCCGCATGATGTTCTCGGTCCCCCAGAATCCGATGACCGAGAAAACCTAGTATGAATACTAGGGCCTGGGGTAGTGGTATCATTAACTGACGTTGCCATTATGCTAGTAAGTTGAAGATAATGGGGAGATTGATCTTTGTCAATCTCATAGTTACAACTAAGGTATTGAGCCTCAGAGGTTGCCTCAAGATGTTTTCTGGCTGTGCCTGTTTTTGGTCCGCGAGAGGTATTTAATTTCCCTCAAGCCCTCCGGACAAGTCCGGCGAGCCCCCCGATCCGCCACCTGGGACACGCCCGATAGGGGAACAGGCAGAGACCCCCATTATTATTATTATTATTATTATTATTATTATTATTATTATTATTGTACCGGAGGTACACCCGCCCCGTGCATTTAAATTAAGCGTCTTTGACAAGGCCATCCATAACTTGGTCGTCAAACTGTTTGATACAAGAAGTTTGGACATTTTCGACAGATGTTTCTACTATCTGCTTAGATGTGCCCTATGGTGCGAGAATGAACAATTACATTTTGAATTATTTTTGTGTACCAAAGTTTCCGAAACTGAGCTGTTTATTGATTGTTTTTGGTACACTAAAGTTATCAACATTTATATCTCTTACCGCGAACTAAATTTGTTAGCCAATTAGAAAATGTGTAGGCCGTATTTAAGATTAATTTTAGATAAGTTGATAATTTTTAGTAAGTAACCAATCACAGTTTTTTTAATATTTATTTGATTGTCCGATGAAAATTGGGGTGTGTGTCAGGGTTTCGACCCAGAGAAATCTGGAACCTTCCTCTCCGCTATAAAAGCTGTGACATTTCGGATCATGTTGTCTTTGTCCAATGTCATGTTGTCCAATTAGAGTGTGTTCGGAACGGAGGCAGCGGGAAAGGGCTCCCTCGCCCATCTTCGGGAGGTTCACCAGCTCAAGGTAATGGAAGATTCTGCTTAACAATTTGATAGTCTTTGGAAGCTAGCTCGAGGGGAAGGCTTCAAATTTCTTTCGGAATGTAACTTATTTTCCTAAATGTAAATTCTCAAACTTACTCGAACGTAGGGAATAAAGAGTGAGGAACCCTCTTGTATTCCCTCTCAACTTGATATTGAGGTGACTATGATTTTGTAAGACTTTAAATTTATCTCTTAGTTTTTGTAAACTTTCTCTCCATCTAGTCACTTCCGTAGTATAGACTTAGCCTCTGTAATGTCGGGCCATGAGCCCACATAGGGTTTTAAAATGTTCATGTGAATTTCAAGCAGTGCAAATGTTCGCCTCCTAACCTTTTGATTTTTCGGCCAGTAACATTAACCTCTTGTTTTCACCAAAGGCCATGTAGAATGGGAATTTGTTATCCCTGTTACAATCAATTTCGTTTCATTTCATTTTAAGGCAATTAGACTCTTGAGCCGATAAGACGGTGAATACTGTTTCGATAAATATAGGTTGTGCCTTTGATAAGCCTGGAACTTGTAATTTTCGAGAATAGTCTCTTGAAGTGTAAATTTGTAGAGCAAAGAAGCTCTTCCACTGATGTAAACATTGGGAGATCCGTCTCCCTGACTGTTGTTTGAAAGGAGCAGCAGTGTTCTTGTAAAATTTGTTTTGTTTATTTTAATATTGTTACCCAAGCTCACGAGGTAGATTTTGTACCCGATTTGTTATTTGCTTAGCAAAGTGTAGAGTTTAAAATTGAAAAGAAAAAAGAGGAAAAAGAAATATAGCTCAAATTTTATTTTAAATTAATCTTCTGACTTTTGTATATCCACCCATTCATGCCCGCACCTTCTTCCACCTCTGCGCTCCACGGTATCCCCGGAACAATTGTTATTATTATTTTCAGTTTAAGGTCACACCAACACGGACATGTTTTCAAAGGCGTTGGGATAGATAAGGTCAAGGGCTGGGGTGGTAATGGCAATAGATTTAATTCAAGTGGACACTTGCCTGATGTTGAAATGAGAAATCATGTTCAAGGCTGCCAACAGTGTGGTTCGAACCCACTACCTCCTCAATGCAGGCTTAAGGCAACACTACACGAACTTCGTAATCAACTCTTGCTCAATATTTTGTGGTTAGGACTGTACTCATAATCTGTCAGCGATCTTCTAACTTTCTCCTGCATGTAAACCTCTCAGTCCATCCGCCTCTTTGGTTAGTGGTTTGTGTGATTAGCTGCCACCCCCAGAGGCCCGGATTCGATTCCCGGCTCTGCCACGAAATTTGAAAAGTGGTAGGACTGGAATGGGGTTCCACTCAGCCTCGGGAAGTTAATTGAGAGGAAGGGGATCGATTGCCTCCTCAGCCATCCTCAAAGTGGTTTCCCACTTCTCCTCCAGGCAAAATGCCATGCTGGCACCTAACTTAAGGCCACGGCCGTCTCCCTCTCCGTTACTTGCCCATCCCTTCTATTCTTCCTATCCCCCACGAGGCCTTGAGGCGGTAGAGGTGGGATCCCTCGCTGAGTCTACGGAAAAACCAACCCTGAAGGGAAAACGGATTAAATAAATAAATATAAAATAAGCCTCTCATATCACGGACGTCTATTGAGATTTCATTACTCCACCTACCCCTTCACTCTCCACAAACTCCGAGATGTATGGTTAGGGGAAGACTGAGATTTAAGATTGTTAATACAAATAAGAATGTTCTGGGACAAACACAAACCCCCAATTCCCGAATCAGAAAAAATAACTAGACGCTGTTAAAATCACCGAACCGGTGAGGAATCGAAGCTAGACCCACTGAAACGAAGGCTTCAACCAATAACTTACGACCTCTCTTACTTGGCGTTGACAATGTGACGATGTTTATAAGGGCAAGTGTCACCGCTGTGAGACATGGGCCTGTCAGCCAGTTGAGTTGTTATGATGTTTGTTTGCACAGTCGTTTGTAGGCAGTTGTGGCATTTGCCCTTGTAAACATCGCCACATTCTCAACGTCAAGTAAGAGGTCATAAGTAATTGGTTCAAGCCTTCGGTTCAGTGGGTCTTAGGTTTGATTCTCGGCCGGTTCGGAGATTTTAACCGCGTCTGGTTACGTTTTCTGTTTCAGGGACTAGGTGTTTATTTCAACAGACTCGTCTTCATTTTAACAATAGTGAATACTTCCCTCCACGGAGGACTGACACCAGGTAGGGCATTCGGCCGTATAACTGGGCCAAATCAGCATATGTGTAGCACATTTCTCATCTGCAACCCGACCATGATGTGGGAAAAATGGTAGATTATTATTATTATTAATAACATTATTATTGTTATTATAATTATTATCATCTCACCCATTATATTAGGCCGAGTATGTGATTCAATCGAAGACATTTCTTTCGAATTGTCACATAGAACGCATCGTTATGTTAAGCATCTTGATAGCATAGTCACATCCCCAGTTTCAACACTACCGGGCGAGTTGGCCGTGCGGTTAGAGACACGCTACGCCTTTAAAATGAAAGTTATTATTCAAAGTTTCACATTTTGGAGAGTCCACTGTCAGATGAGCCTGTTAAATACATCTTCAGTTCGTGCGTCAAACTGTTTTGGGGAATGGTTATTTATTTTATAATCTACCACTCACTTGAACCCCGTACGGAAGAATTTGAATATTTTAAACCATATCTTATTTAACATCTACTACGTAAAAGCAACCAACCTGTGAAATTTTGATTTTGTGCGTCGAACAGTAATGGAGGAATGAATACTTCTTTAAGGGGTGAATGTTTTGAAATATTTATTAACATCTAGGATACAGAAGACCACCCTTCATAAAAAGAGTTACTTTCGTGCCTGAAACGATTTCGTAAGAATGGATAATGTGTTTATAGGAGTCAACTACCATCTAAAGCTTTTAGGGGAGAAAGTTTTTGAAGTATACGATATTTTAAACCGAGGTCATAAAAGAAGGCAATTCTCGTAAAATTACAACTTTGTACGCCAAACAATTTAATTGGTAGTCAGAACAATGCTATAGTGAGACTTGCAATGCCCAAATACTGTATATATGCTCATTTTTTTTAATTTACCCCCTTTCACGCTTCCCCTTATGTGAATTTTCGAAACACAAATAATGCGGGTTCATTTACTTTTATAGGAGATTTCAAATACCAAATTTCACGTCTGTAACATGTTACGATTATGCGATAGACTATACTCATTTCAAAAATTCATCCCCTTTGTCACTCCTGTTCACCACCCCTTAAGCAGATTTTCAAAAACCAAACATACGTGTTTCTTTATTTTTAAAAGATATAGCAAATACCAATTTTCATATCTGTAACATCTTCAGTTTTTGAGATATCAATATTCACATTGAACGAATTCAACCCCTTTTTAGTCATTTTTACACCCCCCCCCCACTGAAGTGTTTTTCGAAAACAAACAAATACGTGTTACTTTTATTTTTAAAGAGATTAAAATACCAATTTTTACGTGTGTAACGTGTTAAGTTTTTAATATATAGTCTACTGTATTTATGATCATTTAAAAATTTAACCCTTTTAACACTTTCCCTTAAGTGGAATTTCAGAAAACAAATTATATGTGCTCCTTTACTTTTACAGGATATTCCAAATACCAGTTTTCACGTCTGTAACATGTTACTTTTTTAAGATATACTCATTTTAAGAATTCACCACATTTGTCACTCCTATTCACCACCCCTTGAGTAAATTTTCCAAAAAAACAAAAAAAAACGTGTATCTTTATTTATAAAGGAGATTCCAAATACCAATTTTCATGAGTGTAACATCTTGAGTTTTTGAAATATAAGTATCCACGTAAAAGGTAATCAAGCCCTTTTTCACTTTTATCACCCCCATTTAACAGGATTTTCCCAAAACAAGAAATACATGTTTCTTTATTTTAAAATCAGATTCCAAATACCAATTTCATGTCTTTAAACGGTTCATTTTTCGAGATAAAGATACACTTATTTTAAAAACTCCCCCCTCCCCCCCGTTTCACCCTCTTAGCGACGGAATATCCAAAAATACTCCCTTAGCGAGCACCTATATTGTAATATGAATGTAGCCCCAAAAATACATTTCTTTATGTCCAGTAGTTTTGGCTCAGCGATAATGAATCAGTCAGTCAGGACAAGTTATTTTATATAGAGAGAGAGTTTGCTAGTCCTGATCACAGAAAACTGAAAGTGTGAAGGAAATATCGCATTTCTTTATTGCACAGAGTGCAGATATGAGTTCCTGGAGGCAATGTGGTTATGCCCTTTAAACCATCTCGAATCTTACCTTGAATGCGCAATACGGTCTTTACCAAAGAAGAAAGACGCTACATACTGAAATAATCATATTACCTTCCGTGAAATATTATTGAAACCAGCTGGTGGGATTTTCAACGTTCACAGATAGGCTACTTCTCCCCATCGCCACTTGGGCAGTGAGATCCCTTCAACTCAATACACTGCCCCTGAGCAGTGGCACAGTCGGATATTTTCATTGTCGTTCTGTTCCCAAGATGTCGGGTTCAAACTCGGCTGAAGTCGGCTCCACCTGAGAGTGCTTAAATGCAACAACAGAATGTCGAAATGGTTTTCGGTGCGCAAAACAACTGCTAAACAAATTTCCGATCATCTGGCGTCTCTTAAATCTACATAAAATAAATGGATGATAAAAAGCAAATAGGCTAAACGCTGTTATTATTATTATTATTATTATTATTATTATTATTATTATTATTACTATTATTCATAATAAAATTACGGACTTTACGTCCAAGAAACCTTTTTGTTTTTTACAATTTGCTTTACGTCGCACCGACACAGATATGTCTTTTTTTTGCTAGTTGTTTTACGTCGCATCAACACAGATAGGTCTTACGGTGACGATGGGATAGGAAATGGCTAGAAGTGGGAAGGAAGCGACCGTGGCCTTAATTAAGGTACAAGCCCATCATTTGCCTGGTGTGTAAATGGAAAACCACGGGAAACCATCTTCAGGGTTGTCGATAGTGGAGTTCGAACCCACTACCTCCGGAATGCACGCTGACAGCTGCGTGAGTCAAACCGCACAGCCACTTGCTCTGTCCAACAAACTACTTTTACGGTTACCAAGTTGGAGTGTTCGTTCCTAGTTCAGCCTGATGGTATTTGAAATTGCTCGAATACGCCATCCTCGTGTCGGCAGATTTTACTACCTCGCAACAGGACTCCTGCAAGAGAAAATTTCGGCACATCGGGATCTCTGTATACAATATAACATCGTGTGTGACATATTTTAGCTTAGAACTTTGGTCGGTAAATATTCTGTCATCTAAGGGTCAGTATTGTACTAATAGTGCCAAGGATTTCTAGCTCTTCATAATGTATGTGCTGCGGGGCAGTATTTCTCCAAAAATATTATCGCATAGCGGTTTTCGCAGGCGCAACGACGATAGTTAGTGCGTCATTAAAACCAGTAACTCGTTTGTTTGTGGTTTAACGTCATCCGAACTTAGATTGGGTTTCGGGGATGATTGGGGAGGTAAGGGCTAGGACTAGGAAGTAAGTGACCTTGGTCTGAATTAAGGTATGAAAATAGGAAGCACCCGGCGAGTTAGCCGTGCGTTTAGAGGCGTGCAGCTGTGAGCTTGCATCCGGAAGATAGTGGGTTGGAATCCCACTGTCAGCAGCCCTGAAGATTTTCCGTGGTTACCCGTTTTCACACCAGGCAAATGCTGGGGATGTACCTTAATTAAGGCCATGGGCGCTTCCTTCCAACTCCTAGCTCTTTCCTATAACATTGTCGCCATAAGAACTATATGTGTCTGTGCGACGTAAAGTAAATTGTAAAAAGAAATTTAAAAAATAGAAAGCCACGGATAGAAAATCAGGTCTGCAGATGGTATGGTTACAGTTACGCGACGTGGACCATATCATTCTTCTTCTCCTTATTATTATTATTATTATTATTATTATTATTATTATTATTATTATAATTATTATTATTATTATTATTATTATTATTATTATTATTATTATTATTATTATTTGAGCTCGGTAAATTGGGGAGGTTGTGAGTAATGGAGTCCCACTCCCATTTGACAGGCGAGGGACTCCTTGGAAACAACTTGGCGAACGAAATGGAATTCGATGGGGAGCTATCAATATTAATGGGGCTTATGGAAGAAAGAAAGTAGAACTCGCTGAGTCAGCAAAGAGGATGCATCTGGATGTGCTAGGAGTAAGTGATATTCGGGTAAGGGGAGATAATGAGGAAGAGATAGGAGATTATAAAGTGTACTTGACGGATGTTAGAAACGGAAGGGCAGAGTCTGGGGTAGGGATCTTTATCAGGAATACCATTGCACGTAACATAATTTCTGTTAGGCACGTAAATGAGCGAATGATGTGGGTAGATTTGTCAGTGGGAGGAATTAGGACAAGAATTGTGTCCGTGTATTCACCATGTGAGGGTGCAGATGAGGATGAAGTTGACAAGTTTTATGAAGCATTGAGTGACATCGTGGTCAGGGTCAAGGGGCAAGGATAGAATAGTGCTAATGGGCGATTTCAATGCGAGAGTTGGGAATAGAACTGAAGGATACGAAAGGGTGATTGGTAAATGTGGGGAAGATATGGAAGCTAATGGGAATGGGAAGCGTTTGCTGGACTTCTGTGCTAGTATGGGTTTAGCTGTTACGAATACATTCTTCAAGCATAAGGCTATTCACCGCTACACATGGGAGGCTAGGGGTACCAGATCCATAATAGACTATATCATAACAGACTTTGAATTCAGGAAATCTGTTAGGAATGTACGAGTTTTTCGCGGATTTTTCGATGATACAGACCACTATCTGATCTGTAGTGAACTAAGTATCTCTAGGCCTAGGGTAGAGAAAGTGAAATCTGTCTGCAAACGAATAAGGGTAGAAAGTCTCCAGGACGAGGAAATTAGACAGAAGTACATGGATATGATTAGTGAGAAGTTTCGAACAGTAGACAGTAAGCAGGTTCAGGATATAGAAAGTGAATGGGTGGTATACAGGGATGCTGTAATAGAAACAGCAAGGGAATGCCTAGGAACAACTGTGTGTAAAGATGGGAAAAGGCGAACATCTTGGTGGAATGATGAAGTGAGAGCAGCCTGTAAACGTATAAAGAAGGCTTATCAGAAATGGCTCCAAACAAGGGCCAAGGCAGACAGGGATTTGTACGTAGATGAAAGAAACAGAGTGAAACAAATAGTTGTTGAATCCAAAAATAAGTCATGGGAAGATTTTTGTAATAACCTTGAAAGGCTAGGTCAAGCAGCAGGGAAACCTTTCTGGACAGTAATAAAGAATCTTAGGAAGGGAGGGAAAAATGAAATGAACAGTGTTTTGAGTAATTCAGGTGAACTCATAATAGAGCCCAGGGAATCACTGGAGAGGTGGAGGGAATATCTTGAACATCTTCTCAATGTACAAGGAAATCATCATGGTGGTGTTGCGAACAGCCAATCTCAGGGGGAAGAGGAAAAGGATGTTGGTGAAATTATGCTTGAGGAAGTGGAAAGGATAGTAAATAAACTCCATTGTCATAAGGCAGCAGGAATAGATGAAATTCGACCTGAAATGGTGAAGTACAGTGGGAAGGCAGGGATGAAATGGCTTCATAGAGTAGTAAAATTAGCGTGGAGTGTTGGTAAGGTACCTTCAGATTGGACAAAAGCAGTAATTGAACCTATCTATAAGCAAGGGAACAGGAAGAATTGCAACAACTATCGAGGTATCTCATTGATTAGTATACCAGGCAAAGTATTCACTGGCATCTTGGAAGGGAGGGTGCGATCAGTCGTTGAGAGGATGTTGGATGAAAACCAGTGTGGTTTCAGACCACAGAGAGGCTGT
The DNA here is from genome assembly GCF_040414725.1 of Anabrus simplex. Lineage (NCBI taxonomy): Eukaryota > Metazoa > Arthropoda > Insecta > Orthoptera > Tettigoniidae > Anabrus > Anabrus simplex. The sequence continues at coordinate 154,719,325 of NC_090266.1, forward strand.
CAGGATCAGATTTTCAGTCTGCGCCAGGTAACTGAAAAATGTTACGAGAGGAATAAACAGTTGTGTTTATGTTTCGTAGATCTAGAGAAAGCATACGACAGGGTACCGAGGGAAAAGATGTTCGCCATACTGGGGGACTATGGAATTAAAGGTAGATTATTAAAATCAATCAAAGGCATTTATGTTGACAATTGGGCTTCAGTGAGAATTGATGGTAGAATGAGTTCTTGGTTCAGGGTACTTACAGGAGTTAGACAAGGCTGTAATCTTTCACCTTTGCTGTTCGTAGTTTACATGGATCATCTGCTGAAAGGTATAAAATGGCAGGGAGGGATTCAGTTAGGTGGAAATGTAGTAAGCAGTTTGGCCTATGCTGACGACTTGGTCTTAATGGCAGACTGTGCCGAAAGCCTGCAGTCTAATATCTTGGAACTAGAAAATAGGTGCAATGAGTATGGTATGAAAATTAGCCTCTCGAAGACTAAATTGATGACAGTAGGTAAGAAATTCAACAGAATCGAATGTCAGATTGGTGATACAAAGCTAGAACAGGTCGATAATTTCAAGTATTTAGGTTGTGTGTTCTCCCAGGATGGTAATATAGTAAGTGAGATTGAATCAAGGTGTAGTAAAGCTAATGCAGTAAGCTCGCAGTTGCGATCAGCAGTATTCTGTAAGAAGGAAGTCAGTTCCCAGACGAAACTATCTTTACATCGGTCTGTTTTCAGACCAAATTTGCTTTACGGGAGTGAAAGCTGGGTGGATTCAGGATGTCTTATTCATAAGTTAGAATTAACAGACATGAAAGTAGCGAGAATGATTGCTGGTACAAACAGGTGGGAACAATGGCAGGAGGGTACTCGGGATGAGGAGATAAAGACTCATTTAGGAATGAACTCGATGGATGAAGCTGTACGCATAAACCGGCTTCGGTGGTGGGGTTATGTGAAGCGAATGGAGGAGGATAGGTTACCTAGGAGAATAATGGACTCTGTTATGGGGGTAAGAGAAGTAGAGGGAGACCAAGACGACGATGGTTAGACTCGGTTTCTAACGATTTAAAGATAAGAGATATAGAACTAAATGAGGCCACAACACTAGTTGCAAATCGAGGATTGTGGCGACGTTTAGTAAATTCTCAGAGGCTTGCAGACTGAACGCTGAAAGGCTTAACAGTCTATAATGATAATGTATGTATGTATGTATGTAGGTATGTGTATGTTAATATTTGAGTTACCACAATTTGGAAATTTGTCAACATTTGCACGCAATCAAACGAACAGTAACTAGGGGCTCGGCCTGCCAAGATGACTGCTGCCCAGTAATATATCCTGAAGATTCTGGAATACCATGTGGTCGGCCTGATTGCATCCTCAGCTATATTGTTTGGCTTTCTTGACCGGGTCCGATGCCTTTCGTATCAAGCAACTCTACGCTTGACTTACGAGGATGAGAGAAAACATTCCAGCTCCCAACCCAAAATGTACAGTGCCTGACAAAAATGTTAAACACCCAGAAGGAGTGGTCCAATATTATCCCATTTTGGTGTACATGCATGCCATTTATGTGTGAGTTAATGACTGGATTTATAAGGATCTGTAATGTGTAGAACACCCACCAGAGTGCATTCGTGATGGCACCGTCCTGTTGCTGATAAGATGTTACCAGACAAATGCTGTGAGTCAGAGAGTTAAGCAAGGCGTGCAGAGAGGACTACGTACAGTACGAAGCTCCAGAGATGCCTCACAGACGCGTTGTTAGACCATAGAGTTAGCAAATAATACACTAGAGGTAGCACTGGCGCCACAGTCGCGTGCGAACTTGAACGAGCGCGCTCTTTGGCAAAAGCTGGATTGTTTGGCACTGTCACTACTGGAGTTTCTTGATAAATTGAAGACTTATACTTCTTTTAAAGAAAATGTCAGTCTCCTCGGCAGCTTATGGCTGCACAGGGGGGTTCATAAAGGGAAAAGGGGTATCATTTGACAGGTATGTTTATTTGAGATTAATTTTCGTGTGAATAAGATAATAAATTGTGTGACACTTATCGCCATGTGGCCTACTTGCGCTGACTTCGCGGTTTCTTTCTCTGTCGGCGTGAATGAGATCCTTTGGACTTTACCATGAATAATGAAATTAATGGTTTAGGAAATATAATGGAGGACTTTTTCTTTCACTGAATGGCAATGCCTTTGAAAGCGAATATCCATAAGATCCAGTTAAAGAATATATGAATGTAGGCCTAAGTGTGCATCGTGTTGGCAGATCATACATGAATGATCCCAATGTTAGAAGTAGGTTTACAAAGAAAATTTTGTTTCCTAACCAACAAGTTGATACACTGTTACTCCTCATTGTAATCAGAAAGTAATGCTAATTTCTCAATGTATTTCTTACAGCGCGGATTATATTGACGGGTATAATTGTCTCCTCATGGCCATGATTACTCAGTGTTCAGAGATTAACCTGATGTATTTCTTTTCCTTTCTTGTAATGCCACAGATGTACGTGGTACGGAGCGAGTGTTTGCGGGTTCTGGGTCACAAAGCTGTGAACTTGCATTCGGGAGATAGTAGGTTCAAACTCCACTGCTGGAAGCCCCGAGAATGCTTTTCCGTGGTTTCCCATTTTTCACTACGAAAATGCTGGGACTATACCTTAATTAAGTCCACGGCCGCTTCCTTCCCACATCTAGTCTTTTCCTATCACATCGTCTCCATAAAATCTATCTGTGTCGGTGCGACGTGAAGCAAATTATAAACAAACACAATGTTATTGAAATTTTTTTTTCAGTTTTCTTCAATCATACCATTTACCACTCTCGCTTTCCATTAAAGGAAGTCATTTTACTACTTAAAACCTTAAAACAAATCAAACATGTCACGAAATGCTAAATAAAAGACTCCATAATAGGCTGAAACCACAACCGAGTGTCATATTTGCATTTGTAATCGCGTTGAAGGAACAGTGATGATAATGATGATAGTAATAATAATATTATTATTGGCTTTAAGTTCCACTAATTACTTTTAAGGTTTCCGGAGATGCCGAGATGACGAAATTTTGTCCCACGGGAGTTCCTTTACGTACCGGCAAATTTCCGACACGAGGCTGACATAATATCTGAGCGACCAAATATCACTGGACTGAGCTAGGATCGAACCTGCCAACTTGGGCTTAGAAAGCCTGCGCCTTAACCGGGGATGACAATATTTTGTCTACTTTGCTTTTCGCTTTTAAGCCTAAAAACTCGCATATTCGCTTCGTACGAGAGATAATGTTTTCTGTCGTTGAGCAGAATTATGCCGAAGTTCTGTCCATTCATTTAATTTACACAAAATATAGCTAAAAATATACGTATCCCATTCTAAAAGTATGTTGTTAGAAGACCTAACATGAATAGCAAATTAATTTGGTTTACTTAACTGCGTTTGAACGTCCTCTCATATCAAGCATTTGTCTGTATTTTTGGGCTTTCTTTCTACTGGAGAGAAAACCGCAAGTATACTGTAGTCTCTTGGAATGTTTCCACGTAAGAATTTTAAACCACATCAATATCCACAAAGATTTAAAAATCCCCTATTTACATTGATGAGCAGAGCGGAGCGAGCTTTTTTCCAAACAGCTGAGATTTCAACAAGCTCCGCTGGCTACCATTCAAATGTCACCGGGCGAGTTGGCCGTGCGGATAGAGGCGCACGGCTGTAAGCTTGCATCCGGGAGATAGTGAGTTCGAATCCCACTGTCGGCAGTCCTGAAGATGTTTTTCCGTGGTTTCCCATTTTCACACCAGGAAAATGCTGGGGCTGTACCTTAATGAAGGCCACGGCCGCTTCCTTCCAACTCCTGGGCCTTTCCTCTCCCATCGTCGCCATAAGACATATCTGAGTCGGTGCGATGTAAAGCCACTAGCAAAAAAAATAGCATTCACATGTCACAGTGACCCAATGTTGGACTCAATGGGTACATGAGGGCACCCAGTCACATCGTGCAGGTTCGGGTCGATCAAGAAACACCACCCCAGGAAGGAACGTCTTATGGTGCGCCAAGCATTGCGGTATCCCATAACTTCGGCACGTACTGGAACATGTACTGGAGACTCTACATCATCCTGTGATATCCCGCACAGTGTCTCTACGGCTCTCATCCGCGGGATTGGGGTCCTACCACCCCATGCGTCGGTTGCCATTGACACCAGAACACCAACGACTGCGTTTGAAGTGGTGCCTAGCCCGGGAGGAATGGACAGAGGACGACTGGCGTCACATCATGTTCAGTGATGAATCCCGCTTCTCCATAACCTCCGATGACCATCGTGTGCGGGTTTGGAGGTGTTGAGTGCAGAGGGCAGATCCTGCCCATATTAATGAAAGACGCACGGGCGTAATTCCAGGCATCATGGTGTGGGGAGCCATATGACATGCGTTCAGGTCACCTCTAATAGTACTTCGGCAGACTTTGGCTGCACAGAGATACATCGCAGGCATTCTGCGTCCGCACGTCCTATCCCTTATGGCACAGCACCCTGGGACAGTGTTCCAATAAAATAATGCACGTCCACGCACAACAAGTGATCTATGACTGCCTAGAGCATGGAGAGGTCTGTGTGGGATGGCATTGGGAGAGGACGCCGTCCCAGTAACAATCTGTGGGATCCTGAGGGACAGCTGCAACAACTGTGGAAAAACTTGCCATAAGACCTATCTGTGTCGGTGCCACGTAAAGCCACTAGCAAAAAATATATGATGTGACCGTATGCTGGTGTCAGCTGGTCGAATATGGAGCAGTGTGTCACGAGTCTAGTCTTTGTCGGCATGGCACACGCTTGTCCTTGAGCAAGTCGGTGAGCTGTTTTCAACCTGAAGGGGGAGTTCTAGCTGGCTCGGAAAATAAAAATAAAAGTGGAACAGAGAAGAGAATAGCTAGAATATGTTCGCGTGCAGTCGTATTGGATCAAAAGCAAAGGAAATATTGTTAATATCTTTGACGGCGTGATATGTGTAATTATGAAGGTGTACAAAAATGAAACGTGGCTGGACAGTGTTAATGATATCACGTGTGAATTGTAATAATTAGTAACTGAATTTACATTTAATTTGAACAGGATACTGGCAGAAAATAATGTGAATTCAATTAATGAAACCGATAAGAATTCAGTACTTGAACTGACTCTACTTCCTACGACGAGTGGAATACTGCGGTACTTAAAGCGAGTCATACGCATGCACACTTCTCACTTCACTCACTTCTCACTTCGCCTCAATTCGCTTCACGTCTAACTGCTGTTCACTTCAGCTTACTTCGTCGCAGAACGTCAGTGGAGATACTGCCATCGACAGGGATAGTGACGTATTCCAGCGTCCAGCTCTTACTTACAATTGTGCCAGCCTACGACTATAATTAGTGTTCAACCAACAGAAGTTGAAACGATACACATAACTTATAAAAGTACGTGTCTTTCTATAACAATTTGCTGGATTGTGCTCAGGATTTTTCCTAATTTATCTATACAAGTTTCAGAAAAATCATCAGGGAGTGTAACGAGGAAGAGGACCTCTACAGTATTCATCGTCAGAAGATGGGAGTTCGTGCCCGAGACTACACATATTCCATCATGAATTTCTAAATCAATGGACCGGCGCCAACAGCGGAGAAATGCTAGGTTTTTAGCCCTAGAATGTTCGAATGAGGACCCCAGGAGCTCAACTTGAAGATTACAGTATAAGTTAAGTCGACTACGTCTTATTTTTATCTGTTCTTTGTAGCACTTTATTTCTACTCTTATTCTTTCTTTGGAGTGGTCTTATAGTCTGTAGTTGGTTCCTTTTTCACGACATTTCATTGATTATTTCCTAATATGCGAGATAGGACTAGGAATTTAATTCGTGTACTTGTTCAGATTCCTGACCACGTGTTATTGAGTTCTGAAATGATAGATCAGTTGAAGTTATCCATGTGTTATCGAAACCAGCCTCTCTTATTTTACGAATTTCATTATATTAGTGAGTTAATCTGTGTATTAGGAATTTATTGTGGTAATATTTTCGCAATATTTTTAATATTTTCATGATATTTGGACTTATATTCGTGCCTCGTGGTAATTGTAGCATGTCATCGGGATATTAATCCCGGATTGAGTTTATGGATTTATTACGAGCACGTGCGCAGTGATATATTATTATTAATGGTTTATTTAGTAATTGAGACGAATTTAATGGGAATAAGACTTGTTTCTGGACAATAACAGGTTCTTACATAATTTTCTGACTACACATTGTGTGATATCCGGTTGTGATGGATATTAGTCATCATTATAATGTTGTTATAGTACGTGGAATTTATGTGGAATTAGTACATGTGATATGAGTCTTTCGATATTGAATTGTCACGTGCGGGCTCACTTTTTATCGCCAGAATTCGTAGTCACGTGGAAACTTCACATTTATAATGACATTTCTAAATGGACCTAATGGACAGTGGTGATGTTAATTTGTATATGGACGCGACGTGTAAATATTGTAAATATTTCTTCTTTAGAAATTTTCCAGTAGTTAGTTGTAGAATTAGTAAGATTTTCTAGTGATAAGATATTTCTTGTGCATTCCTGATGTGGTGTGTTAACAGAGGGGATAATCTGTGACACTTAAGTGGCATTTAATTTATAATATTTGGCAGGATTCCTACGTCGATGAGTTATTTTGATTTAGTGATTTTCTGAGGAATAATAATTTCAGTTTCTTATGATGACCACGTGATAGTAACGTTAGATGTTAGTTCTCACGAGGAGATAAGTAGGAAAGACGTTGAGCAGGTATACTAGACGTCTCGAATATACTTTTACATAAAATAAAGCATATTCAAGATACAGTTAAATGTTAATAAAAACTTGATGAACGTAATTTCACTAATATTTTGATATGAGAAGATGTAAACCCTGCAAATTTTGAATATTATTTTATATCATACTCTTCATTAAAATTTAATGTGTTTTCCAGATTGTTCGAGGAATTCGATACACCACCCTCATTTTTCAAGTTTAAATAAACTTCAAATAATTAAATAATATGAGTAACAATCGAAACATGAAAAAGTTCTGGAAATAACTCTGTTAGAATTATAGGGCAAAAGAGTCTCGTGTATAACCCCATTTGTTAGAATTATTTTTATGTCACCTCAAGATTCAGCAGTAAATTAACTTCACGTAGCGATCATTCCCCATAATCATAGATATCAGGATGGCAAAAGTTATTTTATGTTGAATAAATATTGTTATGAGATTCACTGAATATCAAATATTCTTATTTTCGGAACCTCATGTTAAATCCTGCCACTTGTAGTTATTCAGTCATTAATCCTGTCGAACTGAGCACCCCTGGGGTGTCTCTTGTTCACCGGCAGACCTAGTTACGGGTGCAATATATATATTAGCCTCCTCTGCGAACCATGTGACCTTGCCGCGGTGGGGAGGCTTGCGTGTCCCAATGATGCAGATAGCCGAGCCGCAGGTTCAACCATATCGGATGGGTATCTGCTGAGAGACCAGACTAAGGAATGGTTCATCGAATGGGGGGTAGCAGCCTTTCGGTAGTTGCAAGGGCGGCAGTCTAGATGATTGACTGATACGGCTTTGTAATAATACTCAACATGGCTTAGCTGTGTTGATAATGCTACACGGCTGTAGGCAACGGAAACTACAGCCGTAACTACCTCCCGAGGACATGCAGCTCTCTCTGTATGAATGATGTACTGATGATGGCTTCCTCCCGGGTAAAATATTCCGGAGGTAAACTAGTCCCCCATTCGGATCTCCGGGTGGGGACTACACGAGAGGGGGCGAACATCAGGAAGATGGATATTGACATTCTGCGAGTCGGAGCGTGGAATGTTAGAAGTTTAAATCGTTGTGGTAGGTTAGAGAATCTGAAAAGGGAGATGGATAGGCTAAAGTTAGATGTAGTTGGTATAAGTGAAGTACGTTGGCAGGAAGAACAAGATTTTTGGTCAGGCGACTACCGGATTATCAACACAAAATCAAACAGGGGAAATGCAGGAGTTGGTTTAATAATGAATAAGAAAATAGGGCAGTGGGTAAGCTACTACGACCAGCATAGTGAAAAAATTATTGTCGTCAAGATAGACACCAAACCAATGCCCACCACAATAGTGCAGATCTATATGCCTACTAGTTCAGCGGATGATGAAGAAATCGAAAGAATATATGAGGAGATAGAAGATTTAATACAATATGTAAAAGGTAACGAGAATCTAATTGTGATGGAAGACTGCAGTACATTGGTAGGCCAAGGAAGAGAAGGTAGTACAGTAGGAGAATTTGGATTGGGACAAAGGAACGAAACAGGAAGTCGGCTGGTTGAATTCTGCACTGATCATAATTTAGTCCTTGCCAATACTTGGTTCAAACACCACAAACGACGGCTGTATACGTGGACGAGACCTGGAGACACTGGAAGGTATCAAATAGACTTCATTATGATTAGGCAGAGATTCAGAAACCAGGTGTTGGATTGCAAAACTTTCCCAGGAGCAGACGTGGACTCTGACCATAACTTGTTGGTCATGAAATGCCATCTGAAGTTGAAGAAATTGAAGAAAGGAAAGAATGCAAAAAGAAGGGATCTAGACAAGTTGAAAGAAAAGAGTGTGAGGGATTGCTTCTGGGAACATGTTGAAAAAGGACTAAACGAAAAGGCTGAAGGAAACACTATAGAGGAAGAGTGGAGAGTCATGAAAAATGAAGTCAGTAGGGCTGCTGAAGAAATGTTAGGAAGGAAGGAAAGATCAACTAAGAGTCAGTGGATAACTCAGGAGATACTAGACCTGATTGATGAACGACGGAAATACAAGAATGCTAGAAATGAAGAGGGCAGAAAAGAATACAGGCGATTAAAGAATCAAGTGGATAGAAAGTGCAAGGTAGCTAAGGAAGAATGGCTGAAGGAGAAGTGCAAGGATGTCGATGGCTGTATGGTCCTGGGAAAGATAGATGCTGCATACAGGAAAATCAAGGAAACCTTTGGAGAAAGGAAATGTAGGTGTATGAATATTAAGAGCTCAGATGGAAAGCCACTTCTAGGGAAAGAAGACAAAGCAGAAAGATGGCAGGAGCATATCCAACAGTTGTATCAAGGTAAAGATATAGATAATTTGGTTCTGGAACATAAAGAGGCTGCTGATGCTGACGAAATGGGAGACCCAATTTTGAGGTCAGAGTTTGACAGAGCTGTGAGTGACCTAAATAGGAACAAGGCACCTGGAATTGATGACATTCCCTCTGAATTACTGACTGCCTTAGGAGAAACCAGCATGGCAAGGTTATTTCATTTAGTGTGCAAGATGTATGAGACAGGAGAAGTCCCATCCGATTTACGGCAGAATGTTGTTATACCTATTCCCAAGAAAGCTGGTGCTGACAGGTGCGAAAACTACCGCACCATTAGTTTAGTATCCCATGACTGCAAAATTTTAACACGTATTATTTACAGAAGAATGGAAAAACAAGTTGAAGCTGAGTTGGGAGAAGATCAATTTGGCTTCAGAAGAAATGTAGGAACACGTGAAGCAATCCTGACTTTACGTCTAATCTTAGAGGATCGAATCAAGAAGGACAAGCCCACGTACATGGCATTCGTAGATCTAGAAAAGGCATTCGATAATGTTGATTGGACCAAACTATTTATGATTCTGAAGATGATAGGGATCAGATACCGAGAACGAAGAATTATCTACAATCTGTATAAAAATCAGTCTGCAGTGATAAGAATCGAGGGCTTTGAAAAAGAAGCAGCAATCCAGAAAGGAGTGAGGCAAGGCTGCAGTTTGTCCCCTCTTCTTTTCAATGTTTACATAGGACAGGCAGTAAAGGAAATCGAAGAGAAACTTGGAAAGGGAATCACAGTCCAAGGAGAGGAAATCAAAACCTTGAGATTTGCCGATGATATTGTTATTTTATCTGAGACTGCAGAAGATCTCGAGAAGTTGCTGAATGGTATGGATGAAGTCTTGGGTAAGGAGTACAAGATGAAAATAAATAAGTCCAAAACAAAAGTAATGGAGTGCAGTCGAACGAAGGCAGGTGATGTAGGAAATATTAGATTGGGAAATGAAGTCTTAAGGGAAGTAGATGAATATTGTTACTTGGGTAGCAAAATAACTAACGATGGCAGAAGTAAGGAGGACATAACATGCAGACTAGCACAATCAAGAAAGAGCTTTCTTAAGAAAAGAAATTTGCTCACTTCAAACATTGATATCGGAATTAGAAAGATGTTTCTGAAGACTTTCGTGTGGAGCGTGGCATTGTATGGAAATGAAACATGGACGATAACTAGCTCAGAAAGAAAGAGAATAGAAGCTTTTGAAATGTGGTGTTACAGAAGAATGCTGAAGGTGAGATGGATAGATCGATTCACGAATGAAGAGATACTGAATCGAATTGGTGAGAGGAGATCGATTTGGCTAAATTTGACGAGAAGAAGAGATAGAATGGTAGGACACATCTTAAGACACCCAGGACTTGTTCAGTTGGTTTTTGAAGGAAGTGTAGGTGGTAAGAACGGTAGGGGTAGACCAAGGTATGAATATGACAAGCAGATTAGAGCAGATGTAGGATGCAATAGTTACGTAGAAATGAAAAGGTTAACACAGGATAGGGTGGCATGGGGAGCTGCATCAAACCAGTCTATGGACTGATGACTCAAACACACATATATATTAGTGCGACGTTCAACCCTTCTATATTTAAGGGCTTGAGTTCTCGTTTCCAAAATCCCGCATCCACTGAGCTGGATAAGAACATCGGCTGTCTTGGTAACAAGCCGGTAACGATCTCAATTGGCTCTCACACACTCCGATATTACAATTAATTATTTTTCGACCTACGGTGACCTGGCTACGGATACGCAAATACTTCGGGAAATTCAATATGCATAAAAGAACACTTAAAATCACTTTCATTATTCCGTATTAATACAGTAGTAACAATAATGCACTGTGTTTAACGCATATTTAACTGTTAATAGTCTTCTGGACTTCCCGATATTTTTCCTTAAATTGGTCTTCTAATGAGCAAATGGATCTACTGGTACATCATCTCAGATTAAAGCGCCTCAATGCCCACGAACAGTGTCGGCCTTGAAGTCTGTACTCTGAGTTCGCAAAAAATATTGTACAATTTTCGTATAATTGTTCTAAAAATTACCGTAAGTTACAGTGCACATAGTTTAACACGGTCATTATAGTTGGATCTCAAGATACACAATATTCATTCGATTTTACGCTCTCTTCTTACTCGGAACAACAAGTTAAGGGTAAGAAGAGCTCCACAGCAGCGAGACGTCACTGAACTCTACCTCAGGATAAACAGGAATGCTAATCTCATGCTCCAGGCGACGGATGCTCGCACCGGCGGAAGTAGCCACCTTGTGTAATCTCTCTGCTATTTCTTGACAGGTACTGCAAGGAGTTCCAGTAAGAACTACCATTAACATTTCAGTCATTCTCGGAGATAGTACACAGGTGCCTTCACAGACACATTCAGTTTTTTCCTTTCCTGCAAATCTGCAACAATTGTGTGACCGACCTCGGTGACGCAGCCTTGGTTTTCTCATTTTAAAGACAGCGCGTTTGATCCTAGTTAAGATAGGTGGGCGTTTACAGGTGATTAATATGCAGCAGTCTCGAATTGTAGGTTTCTAACACGTCAAATGAACTGCTGAGGGACAGAATACTGATATTTCGTTATTAATTGGCATGGCCGTTAAACAAATATAATTATTTATGTTACTAATTTTACGTCCCACTAACTAATTCTTTCCGGTTTTCAAAGCCACCGAGATGACAGAATTTTGTCCCGCAGGAGCTCTTTTTTTTACGTGGCAGTTAATCTACCGATACGAGTCTGACGTTTCTGAGGAATTCAAATACCATCGGAATGAGACGGGACAGAACCCGCCAACTTGAGCTCAGAAAGGCAGCACTCTATCGTCTGAGATGCTGAATCCAACTATAATAATAATAATAATAATAATAATAATAATAATAATAATAATAATAATAATACCTGGTTGAGTAGCACAGGCGGTAGAGCGCTGGCCTTCTGACCCCAACTTGGCAGGTTCGATCCTGGCTCAGGCCGGTGGTATTTGAACGTGCTCAAATAGGTCAGCCTCGTGTCGGTAGATTTACTGGCACTTAAAAGAACTTCTGCGGGACAACATTCTGGCACCTCGACGTCTCCGAAAACCCCAAAATTAGTAAGTGGTACGTAAAAACAGTAACATGATGATGATTAATGATATAATGCTTTTATGTTCTGCTAACTTCTTTTACTGTTTTTCGAAACACAGAGGTTCCATAAACTTTCTCTCATAGGAGAGCTTTTAATTTTCCTGACTGGGACCGCAGCCTCTCATTAGAGACACATTCTCACTTGAGGTTGAAACCAGGTGCCTCTGAGTAAGAGGCAATCACATGTGTTTTCCTCCTTTCTTACATTAAAAAATGGCGTGCGGCCTCCGAAGAGGCATGGTGCAGGCCCTTCGAGCTGATGCCGTACAGGTGACCTGGGTGTCTGTGAGGATGAGGCCCTAACTATGATGACGAAGACGGCACAAATACCCAGCCCTCGAGCCAACGGAATTAACAGATGAAGATGAAAATCCCTGACCCGGCCAGGAATCAAACCCGGAACCTACTGAATCAAATGCCAGCACGCTAACCATTTAGTATCCAGCTCCATGACTAAATGGTTAGTGTGCTGGCCTTTGGTCACAGGGGTCTCGGGTTCGATTCCCGGCAGGGTCGGGAGTTTTGACCATCATTGGTTAATTTCGCTGGCACGGGGGCTGGGTGAATTTGTCGTCTTCATCATCATTTCATCCTCATCACGACACACAGGTCACCTACGGGCGTCAAATCAAAAGACATGCATCTTGCGAGCCGAACATATCCTCTGACACTCCCGGCACTAAAAGCCTTACGCCATTTCATTTACCATTTAGTCATGGAGTCGGACTCTTTCCTATAAATGAGAGTTTATTCTCTGGAGAAAAAATCAAGATTTCGGAAGAAAACAGTGGTTGTCATTTATTGGGAAGTTAGGTATGTTTATTTAAATAATGTAACTCTGAACTAAAATTATTTAATGCAATATGCCTCCACACGTGCATGTAAAGTAATACGAATTAAAGAGGAAATTAAAATTGTCATTTTAGAACATAGTCCACCTTATTTACTAGTGATTTAACGTTGCACTAACTCAGGTTAGAGAATGAAGCGACCGTGACCTTAACTTAGCTCCAGTATTTACCTAGAGAGAAAACGGGAAACCTCGGAAAATCATCTTCAGTGCTGCCGGTGGTAAGGATCGAACTCACCGTTTTTGTAAAGGAAGCTTTCTGCTACACGACTCGTACCATACAAGCAAGTTCATAGATCTCAGGTCGTGTCCGATGATTCAAGTGTTTCTGAGGAAGGGATGAACTGATTACTTATAAAGAAAAAATCAATGGAAATATCTAATCCATGATTTATACAAAAATAACATTAAATATAAAGTACTCTACTCACTGTATAAAAATAGTGACCCTACAGGGATAGTGGTGGTCTGATAATAACGACTGAAAAATACTTATAGTGACTAAATGGAGTTTCTAAAACTCATTGGTGCTCAGATATCCTCTTTATGATTTCAAACATTTTTATCTTATAAATAACTATTGTGTCACAAATATATAGGGGAAAATATAGCAAAAATCTACATCTTTGCAAAGATATTGAAAATTAAAGGCAACTTACAGTAAGTTGCTACATGACTTTACATGAGAGATGCCAGTAACAGTTATGTAACCATGCACTAAATTTAAAACATTAAGTGAACTTTTCGAAATTGATTTTGTGATATTTTGAATTAGAAATGAAGATTTAATAGCAATTGCATACTATAAAAGTAAACACTGAAAATCACACAACAGAATACCACGTGTGTACTTCACAAAAATATTGACTTTATTATAAAGGATTGTAACTGAGATTGCAGGAAGACATATTTATAACAATTTCAAATGCAGTATGAAGAAGAATCCCAACTTAATATTTAAATTTATTATAATTTCCATTCATAGCAACTAAAGTAGCCACTGTGAACTAATGGGTTTCAAAGTATCCTGGATAGTCTCGCACCACTGAGTAACTTCCTTTTGAATTCATGAAGATAATGATAATACAAATAGTCCCAAGACAACAGTAGCTTGACTTATGCCTATTGTACACCATCAAATTTTCGTCAAATTACAAGAATTTTCAATAATTCACAAGTTTACTTGTCAAATCGCTTGCAATACTTGAGAAGTCTTCAAAAGTCTTGAAATGGATTAGAACATGTCAAAGAATTGTCAAGTCTGTGATGGTACATATTATCACGCCCCACGCTGTATTTATTACAAATAATAATAATAATAATAATAATAATAATAATAATAATAATAATAATAATAATAATAATAATAATAATAATAATAATAATATGAGTGGTATCCACTGGCTTCCTGCTCCGCGTCTGACACTTTATGGGTGCGGCGGCAATATCAAGCTCTAGGAACTAACAATCCCTGGTCCTAAGCACCCAGCACTGCTGGATCTCCTATTACAAGCCAAACATGATTCGTGAGCGTAGTCACATTACACCCGTCGCATTGAGACGGGAAGCAGGCTTTCGGATTCTGGAGAGCCTGGACGACCACGAAAACATGGGAGAGAGTCGGAGCTCATTGGTGAACTATCCCACAAAACCCCCACATACATTGGTACATTCAATATCAACACTTCAATTCAACGAGGAAAATTACTAAATTTAGACACAGAACTTGGTCGGCAAAAATTCTTATCCTTGCCTTGCAGGAAACTCGTTTTACTGATGAAGCCACCTTGGATTATGGAAATTATCGCATATTCAAAAGTAAAATGGACTAAAAGATTCTAAATTTGGTATGAGTTTGGTATGAGTTTCGTAGTACAAAAATATATACTGGACTCGATGCAAGAAGATAACTCCATCAAAAATCCCCCAATGACCATGAGGATTCAGTGTGCCAATAAAAATACACATTAATAAGTGCACACGCCCCTACAAATATAGACAACAACAAGAACCCGCAAAGCGTGGACAAATTTTGGAACAAACTTGTAAAGGTAATGTCAAAATTTCCAAAGGATGACATCAAAATTCTCTTAGGCTATTTCAATGCACAAATCGGCCGAAAAAAGGAACATAGGAAAACCGTCGGATTCTACCCGGCGCACAAATTTACCAACAAAAAAGGTTTAAGACTCATTGAACTATGTCAACAGTGCAACCTTAAAATCATGTCCACATGCCTCAGGAAGCATCCTAAGAAACAAAAAAACCCGGAGGTCGCCCATTGAATCCTTTGGCAAATTTCAGATTCATCATGTAGCTGTCTCATATCCGCTACAGAAAGAGCTACATGCTGTACAAGTGAGAAGAGCAGCAACCATCGACTCTGCTCACTATCTGAAAAGAGTTAAAGTAAAATTTACTCCAAGAAAATACCACCCCAAGAAAATCCAACTACAGAAATTTGACATTAAAAGGATTCCTCTTACCGATCTAAAAGTAGCATGGGAAAATCAACCAGCGAAAACATGGGAATAATACCACACAAAAAAAATCTACAGAAGACACGAGAAATGATACCCTTAAAAAGGAATACAAAACACCCCTGGTGGAACTCAACATGAGACAAATCCCTAGAGATAAAAAATCTGCAATTCAGAAATACAACAGTAGAAAATTCCAGAAAACTCAACAAGAATTTTATGAGACCAGAAAACAAGCATCCAAAACCATCAGGCAATTAAAAAATAGCACCTGAAAGAACAACTGGACTCAATTGAAGAAAACTTTAGAAACCACAACGCAAGGGGTATCTACAGAATGTTCACAGAAAATATCCGAGGATACATTCCACAGAACTTATGTTTCAGGAAACAAGATGGAAAATTGGCGCTTACTAATAAAGAGACCTGCCAAGAACTTGCACGATACTTCTCAGAACTTCTTAACTGCCCCGAACCCACTGAAAGATTTCTTGAAGAAGCGTCCAGTTTCACTCACCCAAAATTACCTCCACCAAACCAGGAAGAAATTCAGAGCCACATTAAACGAGTAAGAACAACAGAACCTCAGGAAGAGACGGGATTGTTGCAGAATTCCTTAAGAATCTTGATCCAAATTCACTCAAAGAACTTACAGAAATCATACAGAAAATCTGGAAGAACGAAAAACTCCCCGAAGACAGTAAATGTGCCTTGATTCACCCATTTCACAAAAAAAGGAGACAGAATTGATGTCAACAACTATAGGGGAATCTCCCTCTGTGAAGTCGGCTACAAAATTTTCTCTGCATGCCTGTTGAAAAGAATACAAGGACAACTCGAGCATAAGATTGGTGAATATCAAGCTGGGTTCCGCCCTCACAGATCGTGCACTGAACAGATCTTCAACCTCAAAACCACTCTAAAATTCAGGGCCCTCAGAAACCTCCCAATCATCTGTACCTTCGTAGATTTCAAGAAGGCTTATGACTCAATTGATCGTCAATCTCTGTTCAGCATCCTGAAAGAACAGGGACTAGACACTAAAACGCTAAACTTGACCAAGCAGACCCTCACTGACACAAAGTCAAGAGTGAAATTCATGGGAGAAATACAGACGAATTCCTGATGAAAACCGCTGTCCGGCAAGGTGATGGATTGTTACCGCTCCCCTTCATCCTCACCCTAGATAAGGTGATGAGGGAATGGGAAAAAGAACTGAAAGCGCAAAATAGCTGGAACCCTGTAAACATTGGGACACAAATAACAAGCTTGAATTTCCGTGTTTAGCCTTCGCGAATGACCTGGCCCTTTTGTCCAGCGATGAAGTTACAGCGATAAAGCAAGTTGAAGTTCTCCAAGAATGTGACAAAAAGGTCGGAGTTCATATCTCCTTCGAGCAAGCTGATTTTGTTTGTTGAAAACTAGACATCCATAGTCTCAATACAAAATACGAAAAAAAATAACAGAGTCCCTCACTTCAAATACCTGGGCGAAATCCTCGAACCAATCGGACGAGAAAAAATAGCCCAAAACAACCGTGTTCAAAAGCTCAGAAGAGGATATGGGAGAACAAGAGAAATCTACAACAAAAAAATGTCTCTCCACGTTAAGATTAAACATTACAATACTGTAATCAAACCTGAGGCTTTATATGCAGAGCTCGAATATATCCTAAAAGAAGAGTAAAAATCATGAGGAAAATTTTAGGACCAGGACACACAGAAGAAGGGTACCACCTCCAATCCCGGAAATCCACAGAACTATTATCTAATATTGCTGCAGACCTCAGGAAATTAAGGCTAAAATTTTATGGACATGTTAAGAGGCTTCCAGAAACCAGACTAACACATCAGATTCTTGAAAGAGTTGATAAACTAAAGAATTTCCCTCGGACACAACATAGAAAAGCGGACATGAAGAACGCCCAAATTCTACCTGAACATATTTTGAATCGAAATATATATAGAAAGAAAATTGACAAGTGGTAAGTCACTCCAGAGAATGAAGTACCAAAAAGAGTAGCTACGAAGTGGACGCAAGAAAGGAAGAGGATCTTTAGTGAACAGATGAAAGCATCCTGGATCCTCCGCAAACGAAATAATAAATAAAGCTTCGTGTGTTCCGAAAGGGACCATCCAGGCATAATAATAATAATAATAATAATAATAATAATAATAATAATAATAATAATAATAATAATAATAATAATAATAATAATAATAATAATAATAATAATAATAATAATAATAATAATAATAATATCTTTCAAAAATTGAAAACTAAAGATAATCATCTGCTTTGAGGAGATGCCACGCAAGTTCCAAACATACAGTTGCAAGAAATTCCGATAGAGCGCACTTTCTCAAAAGACGGGATAATTATGCATTCCGGCTACCTCTCACTCTGCTCTTCTATCAGTGGCAGGGTAACAAGGAAAGGGATTACTTTTATTCAGCACTTGCTGTCCTTGTTCTCTGCAACATAGTATACTAGGCTGCCGAACATCACTATGAATTACAGTACACAGAGTTACTCAAAGGTTGAGCATAAACTGAAGTAGCCCACTCAAGGGTTAATATACAACAGCTTTCGAATAGGAATGTGTAGTCTTCGACTAAACCCTGCATCAGGGAAATAATGGAAGTGTCTGGAACGGAGTATTGAGAAATATGTCGTCTGAAGTGGAAGAAGCTGAAGAAAGAAAGGAAAAAATGCAAGGAGATGGGATGTAAACAAACTGAAGGGAAAGCGAGTGAGGGAATATTTCAAGGAACATGTTGCACAACGACTAAATGAAAAAGCTGAATGGAACACAGTAGATGAAGCGCGAGCAGTCGTGAAGTATGGGATCAGTAGGGCTGCTGAAGAAAGGTTAGGAAGAAAGATAAGGTCATGTATGTATCAGTGGATTACTCAGGAGGTGCTAGACCTGATTGACAAAGGACAAAACTTTTGTTAGGAAAGAAACCATACTTCCATTGTCGAATTGATGTAACTTAAAAGCTTGTAAGTCTGTCGAACTCACAGGTTAAAACATAATATATAACACTATAACATACCTGTAAAACATACACGTCATTAAACAAAGAATGAAATATTTCGTTTTACAAGAACATCCTCAGGATCTAACAAAATACTTTAAATAATGCGCATATAACTTATGTTCGTTGCGTAAACTAGTCAGATATGAGCAAATAATGAATATATTAGTCATCTAATGTCACTTTAGTGAATTCAGTGTTATATATTATGTTTTAAATAGATAGACTGAAAGGCTATTAAGTTACGTGAACGGCGTAAGTATGCAAAATGCAAAGAAATAGGAGGGTAGAAAATGATATAGGCTATTAAATAATGCAGTAGATAGAAAGTCCAGGACATCTAAAGAAGAATGGCTGAAATAGAAGTACAAGGATGTTGAAAGTTGTATGGCAGTAGGAAAAGTAGATGCTGTATATAGGAAAACCAAGGAAACTTTTGTAGGAAGGAAAACTAGGTATATGAATGTTAAGAGATCTGATGGAAAACTACTACTAGGCAAAGAAGATAAGGCAAAAAGATGGCAGGAACATATTCAACAATTGTATTAAAGGAATAAGTAGATGATAAGAACATACTGTTGATGCTGATGACATAGGAGACTCAATATGGAGGTCCGACAAGCTTTGAGTGATCTAAATAGGGTCAAGGCATCTGAACGGATGTCATCCTCTCAGAAATACTGACTGTCTTAGGATAAACCGTCATGCCGAGGTAATTCCATTTAGTGTGTAATATGTCTGATACACGAAAAGCGCCATCCGATTTCAGACAAAACGTTGTTTTACCTATTTCCAAAAAATTGTAAAAACTACCACACCATTATTTTACTAACTTACGCTTGGAACATTTTAACGCGTATTACTACACAAAAATGATAGAATGGAAAGACAAGTTGAAGCTGAGTTGGGAGGAAATTCGTTTGGTTTCAGAAGAAATGTAGGAACATGTAAAACAATCCAGACTGTACGACTGATCTTGGATGATTGAATTGCGAAGGACTAACCCACGTATATGGCATTCGTAGATGCAGAAAGGGCATTCCATAACGTTAACTGGATCAAACTATTTGAGATTCTGAAGGCGATCCGGATCAGATACCGAGAAAGAGGGATTGCCCACAATATTTACAATAATCTGTCTGCAGTGATAAGAATCGAAGGCTTTGAAAAAGAAGCAGCAATCCATAAAAGAGTGAGGAAGAATGAAGTTTGTCCCATCTACTTTTCAATGCTTATATAGAACACGCGGTAAAGGAAATCAAAGAGGTATTTAGAAAGGGAATCCAACGACAGAAAATCAAAACTCCGAGATTTGACGATGATATTGTTATTTTATCGGAGTCCGCAGAACATCTGAAGATTATGCTGAATAGTGTGTATACAGTTGTGAGGAAAAGTACAAGATGAAAGTAAATAAATCCAAAACATATGTAATGAAGTGCAGTCGAGCGAAGTGAGGTGATGCCGGAAATATTAGATTAGGAAATGAATTATTAAAGGAAGTGAATGAATACTGTTACTTGGGTAGTATAATACCTAACTCTGGCATAATTAAGGAGGAAATGAAATGTAGACTGACACAAGCAAGGAAGTATTTCTTAAGAAAATAAATTTACTCACTTCGAACATTGATATAGGGATTAGAAAAATGTTTTTGAAGATTTTCATCTGGAGCTTGGCATTGTATAGAAGTGAAACATGAACAATGGCTAGGTCATAAAGAAAGAGAATTGAAGCTTTTGAAATATGGTGCCGCAGAAGATGATGGAAGTGAGATGGTTAGATCGAATCACGAATGAAGTGATACTGAATCGAATGGGTAAGAGAAGAATGATTTGGCGAAATTTGACTAGAAGAAGGGATAGAAGATAATACATATTTTAAAACACCCAGGACATGTTCATTTAGTTTTTGAGGGAAATGTAGGTGGTAATAACAAGAGGGATAAACCAAGGTATGACTATGAGAAACAGATCA
The DNA here is from genome assembly GCF_040414725.1 of Anabrus simplex. Taxonomy (NCBI): domain Eukaryota; kingdom Metazoa; phylum Arthropoda; class Insecta; order Orthoptera; family Tettigoniidae; genus Anabrus; species Anabrus simplex. The sequence continues at coordinate 154,739,979 of NC_090266.1, forward strand.
GAATAGATGTAGGATGTATAAGTTACTTAGAAATGAAATGTTTGGCACAGGATAAGGTGTCATGGAAAATTGCATCAATCCAGTCTATGGACTGATGACCTAATCAGCAGCAGGGCAACGGATTGCCAGTTCTCATATAACCAAGCGTCTCATTACATAGTGTGATTACCTGTGCCATGATTTTAACGCTCATGTGATGACTGCACTGAATGTGGTGGCAACAGTTCGAACAGCTTTTGTAAATAAAATTCAGTGTCTAACTTCACTGCGTGCAAGAATGACTGCCACTTCAGTTCTGAATTGTTTAGAAATGTAGATCATTTTCGAAAAATAATACTTACATAGTTTTTTCATAATGTCGTTCCTGAAATTCCCACGCTGCCCTGACGTAGAATTTGATCTTTGACCCCGCTCTGGATTTTTCTGGAACCCTTTGAATCACCCGGTATAGATGTTACGTGTCAGATGTAGGTCTATACAGCGAAATCTCCGTACAACGATTACCGATACAATGATAACCACCTCTATAACGATAAAATATTCTGATCCCGGAATTTGTTCAATTAATTCGTTATAAAATTAATTCACCCTTGATAAGGAAAAATCTCTCAATTTTCATACCCCGCTGACGTGCTTTCCTCCGGGTACTACGACATTACGAACCAAGGATTAGTCAGGAAAACATGCCGACGTCATTTGAAAAATGGGAATCTGAATGAACCATCCTTATTCCTGGCAGGATCTGTTGCGTCTTGTAAAGCACTGACGAATTCCTTTGTAGTTTTGGTTGTATTCCGGAGAATCATTTGTTATCTCAGTGCAATAAAATCTTTGTATGTTTGCGTGTCTGTAGAGAATACGAAACAGACTCTCATTTCCGATGTTTGCTGTGGTTTTGAGCAGTGTTAGCAAAAGTGCTCGGGAAATGTGACACAAGTCTTAGAACCTATTTCACAGTTGAGGTAAAAAAAGGCCTTAGCGAATACATGATTTACATTTTTATATTTCAGTTTAATATTTATTTTATGTTTATGAAACAAAAATCAAATACAGTAATCAAACAAAAATTATGTTAAATGCTCAAAATAAATTACTTATATAATTAGGAGCATTGACATAAGTATGCCATTTGGTCCACATACCCATTAAACAAATGTGGTAATACAGTCTGAATAATCAAATACAATTGAAACACATGAAATAAAATGTTCATACATTTATGTGTTTAGTTTACTGCCATGTCTTCACCACCATTGCTATACAGCTCAGGATCTATGCTCGCAACAGTGAAATTTACAGGAGGATCTTTGTAAACTGAGTGGAAAATGGGATCAATTACATGAAGCAAATCCAACAAGTCCGTGTCCTTGCTGATGGGAACGGTTCATTGTAGCATTACTTCAATGTGTGATTTTGTCCTCATCAACGGAAGCCCATTAATACAAAAGGAGCGTCATTATCCAGGGTTGTCTTGACAAATATTTTCTGAGGTTCACGTTTCAAATACCTCAACCACATAATATCAAGCCACCGAATACACTTCTTATATTCTGTTATGTTTCTTTCAACCAACGGCCCAATCAGCAGGTCTCAAAAAAACACATATCTTGTGGCATTTCTGTGACTTGGTTTTTTCTTCTGCTAGCGTCCCTACTAGCTGATACCAGTCACTGGGATGGGCAGTCACCATATTTGTTTTATTCTTTTCTTCTCAATCAGAGAGTGGTCTATGTCACATTCAAGGTGTGAATGTCCTGGAGTCATGAATGTATGGTCTATTGTGGTGACACTGACCGATAAAGAAATCAATGACAGGAACAATCTTGTTCCTGTTCCGTCTCCCACATGTGTCCAAGCACAATATAATGTGACCTACATTAGGCGGCATGCCTTGAATATGCTTCAATAGACAAGAAGATATTTCGTTGGCACCATCGAGAAAATTGCTCTGTGTGGTTTGATGAAGACGACACATACACCCAGCCCCCGTGCCAGCGAAATTAACCAATGATGGTTAAAATTCCCGACCCTGTCGGGAATCGAACCCGGGGCCCCTATGGACAAAGGCCAACACGCTAACCATTTAGCCATGGAGCCGGACGCCGTAAATTAATGTTGAAATGGAACAGTCATCCTTCGCAATATTCTTATAAACTGTTTTACTATCGCAAGTTTTTTCTGCATCGTCTTGATGTTCTGCCTTCTTTTTTCTCATATCATTTTTCTTCTTCACTTATTATTGTTTTGCTCTGTAGATGAAACACGCCACATTTTTTTTAGAAGTTTTAGGTTTAAAAAAGCTATGTTCAATGTGTAGAAAATGAATTCATTTATTTGTTTCTCGGAGGTCGTCCTATAAAGTTCATGCATTTCTTCTAATGTAAGATAAGCTGGAGGATATTTCTTGCATGCCTTCTGTCTGGAATAGGGTGACTCGTATGTAGGGAAATTATTTATGAAGGCCTATGCGTTTACTTTCTCTCTAGCCTCAGTTGACCATTTACTCTTCGGGGATCCTTGTCTCTCATGTCTGCCACACTAGCACATCACTAATAGAACTACTCCTCTTCATCAAACGTTTTTGAAACAATCTGCATCTAATATCCAAGGATTTCGCAAAGTACCCCTTGCATACCGGCACCCTAAAACCATTTGCACACAAAAAGTATGTTCGTGCTTGGAATCTGAATTTTCGTTTATCTGCAACTACACCAGGTCGAAGCCTCATTGTTGCTTATTGTTGCTTTCTCTGCAGTTTCGATGAGAGATGTCACACATTTAAATCTATTGTCAAAGTTTCCCAAAACTCTCTCTATCTCTTTCCTAGCGTTTATCCCAAAGTATGGGGTCCGCTGATCCCAACCCGCACAATTCTTTGAAATTAGTCTCTTCCGTATGGAGAAAGTCAAGCACTACATTTCAACCTGTAGTTTGGCGAGGCTTGGCTTTTCTTCTGTTTTACCAGTTACGCCGTCCTTTTGGTGTCACGTCACCGGTGTCCACTATAAACAAAAAACACGGTAATGCTGGATAACAATGGCACATGTCTGCATACGAACTGCAGGAGTGCCAACTGAATAAAATCCGTTCAAGGTTAATGACACAAATTGACTTCAACACTTTTATCAAGCTTCGTTATGTTGAAATGAATGATGCCACTTTGACTTGTGCCATTGTACAGTTCTTGTGACATACGAAGGAGTCGTATCTCTTTTCTCAAGCTGTATGTGTTGGATATACATATTCTAAACAAATTTCAAGAAAAAGAATTACAATTTGCCATTCGCCGCACCGATACAGGTAGCTCTTATGGTGACGATGGGATAAGAAAGGGAAGGAAGCAGCCGTGGCCTTAATTAAGGGACAGCCCCAGTATTTGCCTGGTGTGAAAATGGCAAACCATGGAGAACCATCTTCAGGTCTGCCGACAGTGGGGTTCGAACCCACTATACCCCGAATGACCTAAACCGCACAACCACTTGCTCAGTAAATAAAAAAATAATTCTACGTAGTTGACTTATACCACTTTTTCTGAGCCCTACAGATATAATGCTGTGAATATCGTTGTTCTTTGCTAATGTGAAAAGCAAGTTTGATCAAACAGAACAAAAATGAATTAACACGGTAAATAACAGTATACGGTGCACTGCAGCCAATAGAAATGAGGTAAGCTATTCCAGTTTTTAATTTTTGTGTGTTCTTTGTGGGGTTTTTTGTTCGCCACTTTGTCTAAATTAAATGTTATGAAAGGTGAGGTAATAAATGTAATTCATTTGTAGCATGTTCACCAACACAGCTGTCGGAATGAGAATGAATTATGGCTAAATACCGACAACCCCCGAAATAATACTAGCCTAGAAAATACTAGTTGATGTACCCGTACTTCGCTAAGGAATTCTACATTGTATTCAGAATCCTAGGTTAAGTAGTGCACACGTTGTGAGTAAGATGTGTAAAATTCCATAGCTCTTGACGTTACCCCAGAAACGCGACCAGGAAGTCACCATACGTCTTTTCTCATGTGAAGACTAGGTTAAGAAATTTTCACCATGTTGGCACGCCCACTTACCTACTGCCAGTCACAATCCAGTGGGGCAGTTTTCTTTATAATGGCAGGCACTCTCTATCCGCATTAAATATTAGGCGCCTTCCCCTAAACTACACTTTCATCTAGGGTGAATACTTTTTTTTTGCTAGGGGCTTTAAGTCGCACCGACACAGATAGGTCTTATGGCGACGATGGGATAGGAAAGGCCTAGGAGTTGGAAGGAAGCGGCCGTGGCCTTAATTAAGGTACAGCCCCAGCATTTGCCTGGTGTGAAAATGGGAAACCACGGAAAACCATCTTCAGGTCTGCCGATAGTGGGATTCGAACCTACTATCTCTCGGATGCAAGCTCACAGCCGCGCGCCTCTACGCGCACGGCCAACTCGCCCGGTAATAAAATTATTTATAGCCTAGATGGTAGTTACTCTTTCCCCCGACTTTACATACTGATTTTCATTCAGTTATGTTTACCTATTTTCTCGTGGCTCGGCTTTAATATAGACTTGGCAACAAAAATCCAAATTCATGAACATCTCTGTTATCACAGCCGGTATGGTAAAAATATATAAGACATAAATGATCGGAAATTCAATTATATACAACTTTAGTTATGTAATATTTATCGTTATAACCACTAATAACGTAAATATTTGAGAATTAAATTTTAGGCCTTCACCTAAACTACCATTTCACTTAGGGTGAATAAAATTATTTATGGCCTAGATTGTAGTGGTTCATTCCCCACCTTCAAATGCCGATTTTCTTTAAATTCTCCTCAGCCATTTCTCCTTATGCGTTGTACATACATACATACATACATACATACATACATACATACATACATACATACATACATACATACATACATACATACATACATACATACATATAGACAGAAACTACGGAAAATTAAAAAGTGCATTTCTTGTTACTTTGGACAGGACCGATACAGAAATACCATTCTTTTTAAATTCTAGCAAAGTACAGACAAAACTCTTATTTTATAGCCTATATATAAATATACGTATGATACATGCTAATAAGCAATATGGGTCATCACTGTTTCACTAGAGATGGAATGGACTCCTGTTTTTAATATTCTTCGCGAACATGGCAACAAAAACGTGTCAATTACCGGCGACGGACTCGCTTCCCTCTCTCGAATGTTCTGTGTATTCTGATTGCGGTCTTTGATGTCAGGAGCATGGAACTCCAGTGTCATTACAAGAGTAAGTACCCTGACCGTTACTGTAAGGCTGCAAAGCATACCTTATAGCAAACAGTTGTCATCTCGTGCTCATGCATACGTTTTCGTGCACTTTAGGAACAGCATCATCAACCGGAACTAATGACAGTACGTTCCATCAGAAAGAAAAAATAAAGGTTTCTAAAGCAGAGAGTAGTGTACGTTTTCGGGGATTAAAGTATATTTCATTAAATAAAGCAAGTCAAAATTAAAGTTATTGATTTCAACGAGCAAAACACATTCTCATGTTGATTTTCACGCAACATTCTAGCACACAGGTAATTATTGCTGGGGGGCATGATTAACATGAGCACCGGTATGTGAAATGAGTAACAACTTATTCATGCAAACATTCGTATATAATAACAATATTCACAAAGAAACAGGAAAAAATAGAACCATAACAAAGCTTGTTTCTCAAATATAGCTGCAGTCGTTTAAGTGCGGCCTGTATCCAGTAATCGGGAGATAGTGGGTTCGAACCCCACTGTCGGCAGCGCTGAAGATGGTTTTCCGTGGTTTCCCATTTTCACACCAGACAAATGCTGGGGCTGTACCTTATTTAAGGCCACGGCCGCTTCCTTTCCATTCCTAGGCCTTTCCTATCCCATCGTCGCCATAAGTCATATCTGTGTCGGTGCGACGTAAAACAAATAGCAAAAAAAAAGTTTCTCAAATACATTTTTGAACGAGCATTATGAGCGGAGTTTTCAATAATATTCACAAGTAAACAGAAGAATGTCCGCCTCTGTGGTGTAGTAGTTAGCGTGATTAGCTGCTACCCCCGGGGGCCCAGGTTCGATTCTCGGTTCTGCCACGAAATTTGAAAAGTGGTGCGAGGGTTGGAACGGAATCCACTCACTATCGGGTGGTCAACTAAGTAGAGGTGGGTTCGATTCCCATCTCAGTCATCCTCGAAGTGGTTTTCCGTGGTTTCCCACTTCTCATCCAGGCAAATGCCGGGATGGTACCTAACTTAAGGGCATGGCCACTTCCTTCCCTCTTCCTTGTCTATTCCTTCCAATATTCCCATCCCCTCACATAGCATAGTAGGTGAGGCAGCCTGGGCGAGGTACTGGTCCTTCTCCCCAGTTTCATCCCTGAGCCAAAGTCTGAAGCTCCATGACACTGCCCCTGCGGTGGTAAAGGTGGGATCCCTCACTGAGTCCGAGGGAAAAACCAATCCTGGAGTATAAACGGATTAAGTAAGAAAGAAAACAGAAAAATAGAACTCGATTCATAAAAACAGTAAATATTTTGAAAAATGTTTTAAGTGCAAAGTTATCAATAATAATCACAAACAAAAATAATTAGAACTTGCTTCATAAATACATTCATTAAAGTACAGCCCCAGCATTTGCCTGGTGCGAAAATGGGAAACTACGGAAAATCACCTTTAGGGCTGCCGAAAGTGGAGCTCGAACCCACTATCTCCTGGATGTAAGCTCAAAGCTGTGCGCTCCTAACCTAACGCCCAATTCATCCGGTAAAACATCCTATTACCATACAGTATATTATACATTTCATGACGCGAAATGTGAAAAGCTCTACCACCTTGGCAGTCCGCTTTCTGATCTCATTTCTTGACATAAAACCATAGACAACCTTCTCCATATTTAACGCCTTTGCAGCCTCTATACGTCTTAAGGAGACATAATATATGAAAGGAGAATTTTTGGGGGTGGAGGGGGCATTGACACTCTGCCCCTATGATCATTTGGGGGGGGGGGGGCAGAAAACACCTTGCCCCCCGCAATGTTGGCGCCACTGCTATCACAGGGACAGTTTTTACATTCTCAGCGAGTCATGATTTGATTTGATTTGATTTGTTTATTTATCATCAACAGAGTTATTGATTCTCCAATTACAGATGATATAATACATTCAAATAATAACAATATTAACAGAACTTACTACTACCACTAATTATAAATAAGCAATATATAATATATACATATTTACAAAACACATTACGAAGGATAAAAGACATGTTTTGAAATGACCGAAGGAAGTATAACTTTCAGTTACTAAATGGGCAGAACAAGATACAAGGAGCACTCTGTCTATGAAGTGTCCATAAGATGTCTGAGAATTTCCCTAGCTGACGAGTGAAATATATCCACTATCCCGCTAATTTCGTTCAGGGATCTTAGGGCCTGCATAAACCAAGAGTTCCTGTGTGATTCCGTTCTGCACCTGGGTAAGTGAAAGGTGACAGCCTGTCGGGTATTGCGGGAAGGAACATGAATTGGTAGCAACTGGAGTAAATTGGGACAGTCAAGGAAATTACCGATACATTTGTGTATGAGACGTGCGTTGACATACCTGCGCCTAGTCCTAAGCGACTCAATACACATATTTGTACAAAACAAATCATACTCTGTCGATGACAGCTTGATACCCAAACACTTTTTACTAATCCATTTTGAGAATCTGATCTGTACTCGCTCTAAGGCATTAACTAATATTGCTGTGAGGGGATCCACACTTCAGAGCAGTACTCTAGACTAGATCGTATAAGCGAAAAATACAGGGTTTTCAATGGGACAACAGATTTAAAACTCTTGCAATTTCTTTTGAGGAAGCCTAACGTTTTAAATGCCTTGTTAACGATATTTAACACATGCTCATTGAAAGACAGTCCATTTTGATTACTAAAATTAATACCAAGATCGTTAATTTTATTAACACGCTTCACTTCTTGATTCCCTACATTATAGGGAATCAAGAAGCGTAACTGTTAGCGCTCTTAGCTGCCGTCCAAGGAGGCCCGCATTCGATACTCGGTACTGCCAGAGATTTAAGAATGGCAGTTGGGCTGGCATGTGCTTAAAAGGTACATGCAGCTCACATCCATTGGGGTGTGCCTAAAATAGTTGCACCACCTCAGGACGAGGAGACCAGTCTTCTTTGTCCGGCTCCATGGCTAAAAGGTTAGCGTGCTGGCCTTTGGCTTCATTGGTTATTTCCGATGACTCGGGGGCTGGTCTTCAACGTTAGAATTCCTCACAGAGGCTCAGGTCATCTATAGATGTCAACTCGAAAGACCTTCACCAGGCCTCTCCGGAGGCCATACGCCATTATTATTAGCGAGTCATGCAACAAAAGAAAGCACTTACTGGGAATCGTGTGTAACTTGTTTCCTTAAGAGATGAGCCCTAAATAATTACAATAAAACTAGTAGGCCTAGCAGTAGTAATTGTGTCGTTTTATTTTAAAATTTCTTTTACGTCCCACCGACACACACAGGTCTTATGGCGACGCTGGGACTGGAAAGGACTAAAAATGGGAAGGAAGCAGCCGTGGCCTTAATTAAGGCACAACACCCAGCATTTGCCTGGTGTGAACATTGGAAACTACGGAAAACCATTTCAGGGCTGCCAACAGTGAGGTTCGAACCCACTATCTCCCGAATGCAAGCTCACAGCTGCGCGGCCCTAACCGCACGGCCAACTCGCCCAGTGAAGATATTTTAACTTCTGCGCTACATCAGGAGGGATTCTTTCAGTTATGGAATTAAGCAATTTACGAGACTGAAGCACAGTCAACTAATGAGCATGAAATTTGCGAAGAGAGACGTCGATAACTCTTTCTAATGAAAGTTATTTGTTTTATGCCACAAGAACTAATTCTGCGGTTTTTGAAGACTCCGAGGCGCCGGAAATGTTGCTGTGAGAGTTCCTTAACGTGGTCGTAAATCTAATGATGAGAAAGCTCTAACATCCGAGCCATTTAGCTCATTATTCACGACGGTATTCCTGACACAGATATAATGTAGCCGTTATTGATAACGGCCACTCTCAGAGCAGCTCGTTAGAAGGCATGGATTAATTAAGACCTCACTCTATATTCTTTGAAAACAGATCAGTGGCGAATTGCCAGTTACCGGGAATATCTATACCACACTTTAAAGGACGATGTACTCCATTTTCTCAGAAGACGGGGTTTTGTCCATCGATCACACTGTCTTTCTTATTTTTACCTGGCTATATCAAAAACGGTTTTCTCCTTGCAATTAATTCATGCCCTAGTCCTTTGTGCTCTACCAGGCTACTAAACGTTAATGTTTTATGACTTAGATTGCAGTATTGTAATATATATCGGGTGGTTCACCAGCCCCTTGCGATCCAGTTTTATGCATCCCTTCACATTTATTACACTTCTGAAAGACATCGGTCCCTCACCCTAAACCGGGGTAATTTAACGACATGTGTGTTTAGGGCTAGAAGACAGTAGGAATCGTGAGCGACACTATTGATTCATTATGGGTGCCTCGAATGAACCCGTAAAACGAGTACAGATAAGCAGAACACGTACTTTATAACAGGTGGTGGACGCACAGACCGGGAGCATTATACTGTATAAGCTCGGAAGTGAGCGCTGTATGTCAAGTGTCGCAGTAGCTCACATGGCAAGCGGGCTGGGAGATTTGTGATTGTGGACAGTGCTCGAGGTAGGAGGTTCGAATCCCACGTACGGCAATTTTTAACAGTCAGTTGTCTGGAATGTGGTAAGGTTGCGTACTTGATAGCTTCCAAGGACTGATTTGTTTATTTGACCCTGTAAAAGACCGTATGTATCGTTGCATTGGGTATGGTGCTGGGTTGGACGAGGATGAAGAGATGATGGTCTGTGGCCAGTTAGCTACGTCGTACAAGTTCCGAGCTTCGTAGACCAGGCGTCGTCAATCGAGAGTGAAATGCCTTCGGAGCCAGTTTGCTCCCCGCTCTTGGGGAACGAGAGCAGCTTAGCGAGCAAGTAGGGAAAGTACATGGCGTAGTACGCACTGAAGATCAGTGGCGCAAAGGTATAGCACATCTTTCTGGACAGGTTAAATTGCGACAGGATACGCGTGAACTCACGTGAAGTGACACTAGTGTGTTCCCTCACACCACATGACGTTCAAGATTAGTCGGTAAATGTTGCATTTGCTATGGAAGAGAGTTCAGCACAGTGTAGGCCATCGACGCCAACAAGTTTCAAACCTTCTTGGGAAGAAGAGTATTTGATACTTCAAGAAAATAACACACAAAATATTTAATATGTAATATAATATTGAATCATATTTAAAAATTCAATCTGCAGCGCCATTGTTCCTTATGTCATGCCAAGAAGTATGCTAAATATGAAGGCCGAGAAAGGATAGCGTTACTAGAAAAACTTAAAAATACCACATTTGAGGATGCACGTACATCTCATATTACCCTACTCAACTCTATTAAAATTATAATATTTCATAATTCCTCAGATATGATTTATTTATGTTCCGGTATATATTTCATTGCTGTTGTTCAGATGGTAACATTTCCGAGCGGCAAGTACAGTACCGCCACGGTATGCAACCCGCCTGTCCGCTGCTCTCTTGTCACGTGATTGACAGCCGTCCCGAGCGGAGCAAGTAACACCGGCTTCTTAGAGCAACTGCGTGATGACGTCTGTCGTAGACCACAGGTAGGGCAAAGTACGACCCATTGGAACGATAACGACATGCGATGTCAGGTAAGTATGTAGATGCGCGAGCTTCCCTGCTTTGAAGCAATTCACTGCCTCGAGATGTATTCCAGGACGAGTATGTGGATATCTTACTTATCTATGGGGAAGCTAGACAGAATGCATACCAGACACAATGCCTGTACCAAGAACGCTATCCGGATAGACGATAACCGACGGGCAAGACATTTCGGAGTATGGAAAGACGCCTGCGGGATACTGCATCCGTGGGAAGGACACGGTCTGTTCGAGATCATCCCGTGACGTCTGCTGACAGTGGAGAGGTCGTGTTTGACGCTATCCGGTGTAACCCTCATACTAGCACACGGACTATTGCATAGGAGACGAACATCAGCCGGGCGTCTGCTATGAGGATATTGCATACCCACCGGTTTCACCCGTCTCATCTGCACTTACATCAGGAGCTCCATGGTCATGACTTCGATGCCTGGGTGGCATTCTGTAAATGGATCTTACAGCATGTGGACACTCATACTGCTTTCCTAGTGACTCTCTTATTTACGGACGAAGCGCGATTCCACAAGAATGGAACCGTTAATCGCCATACTATGCATTACTGGTGTGTGGATAATCCCGATTGGGTGCGACAGACAGCTTTTCAGGTACAATGGGGCATGAATCTATGGTGTGGAATCATGGGTGATCACCTCATCGGTCCCCATCTCTTTGACGGCCATCTGACCAGCCAACGCTACCTGCGGTTTTTCCAAGATGAACTACCTCCATTTTTGGAACATGTGCCACTCCTTGACCGCTGTAGGATGTGGTTTCAACATCACGGAGTTCCACCGCACCAGCGGTGGTCGTTCGGAGCCATCTCCATGCGACACTAGTATCCTGATAAATGGATAGCAAGGGGAGGACCTGTCGCCTGGCCCGCCAGATCGCCCGATCTGACGCCCCTGGATTTTTTCCTATGGGGGCATGTCAAACAACTAGTGTATGCACAGGAGTCGGCCAGTCCTTGTCACCTTAGAGAGATCATCACTGTGGCATGCCGATCCGTTTCACCAGAGATGTTGCAACAGGCCAGACGGTCCTTACAACATCGCGTGCAGCTCTGTGTCGACCACGGAGGTCGTCAGTTCGAGCAGGTGCCGCGTGAAACGACGTTGATAAATGAAATAATGTCACATTGTTTCCTAGCCTCTATCAAGCCAGCTCCATAACAACGGCCTGTTTCAGGACCAAATAAACAAATCGGTCTGTGAAAAATCTTTCTTTCTTTCTTAATCTGTTTACCCTTCAGGGTTGGTTTATCCCTCGGACTCAGCGAGGGATCCCACCTCTAGCGCCTCAAGGGCAGTGTCCTGGAGCGTGAGACACTTAGTCTGGGATACAATAGGGGAGGAGGAACAGTACCTCACCCAGGCGGCCTCACCTGCTATGCTGAACAGGGGCCTTGTGGGGGATGGGGAGATTGGGAGGGATAGAGAAGGAAGAGGGAAGGATGTGGCCGTGGCCTTAAGTTAGGTACCATCCCGGCATTTGCCTGGAGCGGAAGTGGGAAACCACGGAAAACCACTTCGAGGATGGCTGAGGTGAGAATCGAACCCACCTCTACTCAGTTGACCTCCCGAGGCTGAGGGAACCCTGTTCCAGCCCTCGTACTACTTTTCAAATTTCGTGGCAGAGCCAGAAATCGAACCCAGGTCTCCGGGAGTAGTAGGTAATCACGCGAACCACTACACATCTGTGAAAAATATCGATATTAAGTATACAACCCTGCAATATCTCAGGCAACTGGCTTAAAAGAATACTTGCATGGGACTTTAACCTTCTAACCCTCGAGCACTTCCAACTATCACACATCCTACCGCGCGCGTGCCTCGTGAGCTACTGCGACACTTGGCCTACAGCGCCCACTTCCCAGCCTATACTGGCCACAGACCATCATCTCCACATCCTCGTCCAACCCAGCCCCATACCCAATGTAACGATACATGCGGTCTTTTACAGGGTCAAATAAACAAATCGTCCGCCTCTGTGGTGTAGTGGTTAGCGTGATTAGCTGCCACCCTCTGAGGCCCGGGTTCGATTCCCGGTTCTGCCACGAAATTTGAAAAGTGGTACGAGGGCTGGAACGGGGTCCACTCAGCCTCGGGAGGTCAACTGAGTAGAAGTGGGTTCGATTCCCACCTCAGCCATCCTGGAAGTGGTTTTCCGTGGTTTCCCACTTCTCCTCCAGGCGAATGCCGGGATGGTACCTAACTTAAGGCCACGGCCGCTTCCTTCCCTCTTCCTTGCCTATCCCTTCCAATCTTCCCATCCCTCCACAAGGCCCCTGTTCAGTATAGCAGGTGAGGCCGCCTGGGCGAGGTACTGGTCATACTCCCCAGTTGTATCCCCCGACCAAGAGTCTGAAGCTCCAGGACACTGCCCTTGAGGCGGTAGAGGTGGGATCCCTCGCTAAGTCCGAGGGAAAAACCGAACCTGGAGGGTAAACAGATGATGATGATGATGATGATGATGAAATAAACAAATCAGTCCTTGGAAGCTATCAAGTATGCAACCTTACCACATCCCAGGCAACTGGCAGTTATAAAACAATCTTATGTGGGATTCGGACCTCCTAACACGAGCACTGTCCACTATCACCTCCCAGCCCGCTTGCTATGTGAGCTACTGTGATACTTGACCTACAGCACCCACTTCCCAGCTTATACAGTACCGTGCTCCCGGCCTGTGCGTCCACCTCCTGTTTTAAAGCACGTGTTCTGCGTACCTGTACTCGTTTTACGGGTTCATTCGTGGTACCCATAATGAATTAATACTGGCGCTCACGATTCCTGCTGCCTTCTAGAACGTAAATCACATCTTGTTATATTACTCCGGTTTAGGGAGAGGGAGTGATGTCTTTCAGAATTGTAGTGAATGTGAAGGGATGCATAAAACTGGATCGCAAGGGCTGGTGGACCACCCGATATGTTAGAAATATACGATTACATATTGATAATTGGTTTCAAGCAACATGTATATTACAAATATCATCATCATCATCTGTTTACCCTCCAGGTTCGGCTTTTCCCTCGGACTCAGCGAGGGATCCCACCTCTACCGCCTCAAGGGCAGTGTCCTGGAGCTTCAGACTCTTGGTCGGGGGGATACAACTGGGGAGAATGACCAGTACCTCGCCCAGGCAGCCTCACCTGCTATGCTGAACAGGGGCCTTGTGGAGGGATGGGAAGATTGGAAGGGATAGACAAGGAAGAGGGAAGGAAGCGGCCGTGGCCTTAAGTTAGGTACCATCCCGGCATTCGCCTGGAGGAGAAGTGAGAACCACGGAAAACCACTTCGAGGATGGCTGAGGTGGGAATCGAACCCACCTCTACTCAGTTGACCTCCTGAGGCTGAGTGGATCCCGTTCCAGCCCTCGTACCACTTTTCAAATTTTCGTGGCAGAACCGGGAATCGAACCCGGACCTCCGGGGGTGGCAGCTAATCACGCTAACCACTACACCACAGAGGCGGCATTATTACAAATATACGAAATATTTTAAGGCTTATGTGAAGTACCTTACCATTACAGTATTGATTCTTTCATTATCTCTGGAGCTGTATTACGATGCTATTGAAGACTCCGGGAGAGATTTCTCGAGGTTCGTACTGATATCAGCATTAAGCTTCTGTGAAACGAATTGTATCATAAATCCCTTCCGGGAACTGAAATGAATGTGAAATATATCAGTGCCTGCAGCTTGGGAAATGCAATACATGGGCGTTACCATATTTATAGCGTCGCGAATGATATAGGAATAAGAAATATCTACTGTATATGCCTCAGGAACCCACAGTCCCTTCTACAACTCACCGAACCAGACAAACGTACTAGTCTTCTCAGAATTCTTCGATTACTGGATTATAGCATTTGTACAAATTGTCGTTTATAAGTGTTAAAAGGCGAAGAGGAGAACATTACCAAGTCCAAGATTCGAGGTGTGTCATTTTTCAGTGGGGTTCTCAAGATTTGGGATGTAACTGCATTGTTGTTTTCTAAGGAGTTTTGAAGGAATACGTAGCTGTCGAAATTGCTAATTGGGAATAGATCGTAGTAAACCCTGGTGTGGAGAATAGAAGGGAGATGGAGGGCAACACGGACAATTCGGTGTTCCATAGACGGTGGGAGACAATATAGGTTAGGTTTGGTACGGCGGTGGCTTCCCAGGTTGGAATGTATGTTTTGTGGGTTAGTATATAGGAGCAGGTTGGCGTTCAGCCTCCAACTGGTGCCAGCTAGCTGGAGAAGCAGTTGGGATCTACGGGAGAATTTGGTCTTTTGGACTCGACATATTAGGTGTCGCTCTCTAGTCACTCCTATGTATTTAAATGATTTTTCAGTACGCATAAGGATCTTGTCGAATGAGGTAGTGGGGTTACGGGTGATGGGGACGCGCTTTTTGGGAGGACGGATTAGAAAATAAATAGGAAATCCATTCCCTGTTCCTAGTCGTTCGCCCGGTTCAGGGATGGAATTAATGAAGCCCCTATCCAGCCCAGCAGCGAGGATAGGAATTGTGCCGGTTGCCGAAGCCTGTCGCACTCCCTTGGGGCACTTATTAATGACAAGCAGATGAAATGAAGTGATACTGGAGGGTGTTGCTGGATGAATGATGCCAGGGAAAACCAGAGTACCGGGAGGAAAACCTGTCCTACCTCTGCTTTGTGTAGCACAAATCTCACATGGAGAGACCGGGATTTGAACCACGGAACCCAGCAGTGAGAGGCCGGCGCGCTGCCACCTGAGCGCCGGAGACTCCAGGACGGATTAGGATTGATCAAATTGTAGAAGGGTATAGTTTGAGGTACCACCGGCCACGGCAGGATGTTAAAGTGCTGAAGAAGTGTTGGAGATTCCGACTGACGTTTTGGATGGATGGAGCGGGGATAGGATGGCGGTATAATCAGCGATCTGAAGGAGTTGAATTGATGGAGATAGTTTTGATAATTCGGCGACAAAGATGAAGAGTAGAGAGAATAGAGAGGAACCTTAGAGGTATCCCAAGGGACATGTGAAAGGGGTGGGGGAGTTGTCCGTAGATGGAGATGCAATTGGTACAATCAGGTAGGAAGGCAGCCGAAAAGCTTATGTAGGAGGCTGGGAGAGTGAATTGTTAAAGACCGGGCGAGTTGGCCGTGCGGTTAGGGGCGCGCGGCTGTGAGCTTGCATCCGGGAGATAGTAGGTTCGAATCCCACTGTCGGTATCCCTGAAGATGGTTTTCCGTAGTTTCCCATTTTCACACCAGGAAAATGCTGGGTCTGTACTTTAATTAAGGCCACGGCCACTTCCTTCCAACTCCTAGGTCTTTCCTATCCCATCGTCGCCATAAGACCTATCTGTGTCGGCGCGACGTAAACCCACTAGCAAAAATAAAATAAAAATGTTAGAGCTAGACGGTTACGACGGGATTCCAGACGGTGTCGAAGGCTCGATTGAAGTCAAATGTAAATAGGAGGGTCGGGTGGGCAAGGTTTCATTTATTAGCTGTTGATTGGATTTGATTGGATTATCCAGGGGAAAGATCTGGACGGAATCCACATTGGGAGAGGAGGGGGCCTGATGTATAGTGGCTGATGTGTCTGTGTATTCCTGGTTTCTGTCTGGTATGTGGTTTGAGTGTTCTGATATGCTCCGCGTTATAGCATATTTCGACATGTTTGTAGACGTCAGGCAATTTACACACGTCTGTGTGTTGCACATTGTTTTTCTGTTGAATTCTGTTAAGTGTCCTGTTCATTTTTCTTAATGCAGTTTTGCACTTCAGTTCCTTGAATATTTAGGCAGAATTTTGCCCGTTATTGTGGTGGAGGATAGTGTTTCGTGTAGTAGGCTATGAGTTGAAAGGATTTTAGGGATCGCATAATCGCTCAGTGCCCAAGTCAAGGAAATTATCAATTTAAGATTAAAATCTCCGACGGGACGGGAATCGATCCCTGGGCCCTCTGAACCGAAGGTCACGCTGATTATTCAGACATGGAACCGGACTATCTTCAATACAACAAGCACTTTTATGGTTAATGCTTGTAAGGTACATCAAACAGGAAAGTGTATGGACCAATATTGTAAAAACCTTGAAGAACTTATGAAAATGAACCATGCAGTGAAAGAATTCAGTAGCGATTCATGCCAAGTGATACAATATGCATTTTCTATTCCGTTTTGTCGTCTTCGTGCCAGCACAATTCTGAGGACCTACACATGGTTATTTACTCGGTGTTTGCGCACTGATGACTTCTTTGTATTCTGTTGCAGATATTTACGGTATTAAGTGTAATAAGATGTTCAAGGAATGTTTCTAAGGTGTTCCTGAAGATAATTTCGATTTGAATGTCCATTATTTTCTAAATTATTAATTTTTTTAAAATAGTTGGTTATTACTATTCTTTTTTACAATTTTGCTTTACGTCACACCGACACAGATAGGTCTTACAGCGACGATGGGATAGGAAAGGGCTAGGAGTGGGAAGGAAGCGTGCGTGGCCTTAATTAAGGTACAGCCCCAGCATTTTGCCTGGTGTGAAATTGAGAAACCACGGACAACCATCTTCAGGGCTGCCAACATTGGGATTCGAACCCACTATCTCCCGCATGCAAGCTCACAACTACGCGCCGCTAACCACACGGCCAACTCGCCCGGTGTTATTACTATTATCTACGTGAACCTGATCAAAGCTATATTATTACTAAGTTGACTGGGTTGTTAACCGTAAGCTTCTTTCAATAAGCTTGGTTGGTGTTGGTTTTGATACCATGCCGACAAGACCCACATATGTCAGAATACTTGTACAGGCATGGAAAGAAAATCAGAAGTTCCTTCAGGAAACAGAAGATGTGTAGGAAGCTCGACTGTCTCCACGGTGTCGCAAAAACTATTGAACACATATTGATATAAATTCCAATGTTCATCATCATGGACATCCCCGTCAGGAAGTCGTAAAATTTAAGAAACGAGATTTCCACTTCCGGAGGTGCATATGGCCCTGAGGTTCACTCAGCCTGCACCAAAAATGAGTACCAGGTTAATTCCTAGGGGCAAAGGCGGCCGGGCGTAGAGCTAACCACTGTACCCCATCACATGCCGAGATTACGAATGGTGGAAGCCTTTACCTTCCACCCCTCCAAGGGCCTTCATGGCCTGTACGGAGATGACTTTGCTTTGATCATCATGGACACAAGAGCAAGTTCCTCGCGTACGAAGCCGCGGGTAAAATCCAGTAGGCCTACCTGAGTAAGTTGAAAGCTAGTAGGCCTACCTGAGTAAATTGAAAGCTAGGTCTACCTGACTAAGTTCAAATCTAGTAGGCCTTCCCGAGTATGTCAAAAGCTAGTAGGCCTTCCTGAATATGTTGGAAGCTAGCAGGCTGACCTGAGTAAGCTGAAAGCTAGTAGGCCTGCCTGAGTATGTTGAAAGCTAGTTGGCCTACCTGAGTAAGTTGAAAGCTAGTAGGTCTACCTGATTAAGTTCAAATCTAGAAGGCCTTCCCGAGTATGTCGAAAGCTAATAGGTCTACCTGAATATGCTAAAAGCTACTAAGCTTACCTGAGTTAGCTGAAACCTAGTAGCCCTACCTGAGTATGTTGAAAGCTAGTAGGCCTATTTCTGAGTAAATTGATAGCTAGTAGGTCTACCTGAGTATGTTTAAAGCTATTAGGCCTACCTGGATATATTGAAAAGCTAGTAGGCCTACCTGAGTAAGTGGACAACTAGTAGGCCTACCCGAATAAGTTGAAAGCTAGAATGGTTGGCTGAATATGTCGAAAGCTAGTAGGCCTGTTTGAGTAAGTGGATAGCTAGTAGGCTAACCTGAGTAAGTTGAAAGGTAGTAGGCCTACCTGAGTATGTTGAAAGCTAATAGGCCTACCTGAGAAAGTTGAAAGCTAGTAGGTCTACCTGAGTAAGTTCAGATCTATAGGCCTTCCTGAGTATGTTGAAAGCTAATAGGCCTGTCTGAATATGGGGAACGTGCACTTCTCGAGGTTCAGAGCGCTCCAGTCGACTTCTCTGAGTTAACGTGTAGCGTAGTGCTGAAGCCGGCCACAGACGAGCCATCCAGTTTGCCCGAGTCTATTTAGATCGAGTCCGTTTGGCAGCGGTCAAAATTAGGTATGCACACACGAACGCTCCGGGCCGAGCCCAGCTCCAGGCAGTCGTGATTATCTGCTTGCGAATTTCACACGTCTGTACATGAACGAAGAAGAATTCGTCACCTTAGCAGCCTCTGTTGTGGCTGTGTGCATTAAGTTGAAGACAAGAAATCCGAGGAGCAAATGGCAAAATGAATAATTGGCTAAGAGAAGGAAATTTACTTATGTAAATCTGTTGAATCAGCTTTCACTCGAGCCTTCAGATTGGCGAAATTACTTGAGAATGGATGAACCAACTTATCATATCTTGCTGAAGAAGGTTACGCCCATGATCGAGAAAGGGGATACAAATATGAGGCAAGCTATCAGCCCGCTACTCACCGCTACTTCGCGTCTGGATGTACCTATGAGGAACTGAAATTCGTTACTGCAATGTCGCCTCCAGCTTTGGGAACTAAAATAGCAGAGACGTGTAGAGCAATTCTAAGATGTCTGCAAGGATGCATGAAGGTAGGTAAAGTTAATTTCTATTTCATTTCAGTAGCCAAAATATATGTATGCCTACGAAAATGTAGTTGTTCAGTTATAAAGTAGTGCACAGGATAAATGATTTTCTAAATAATAATACAGTAATAGACTTTTATTTATTCATTTATTTACTTATTTACAAAAATAATGAACCGAAAACTGAGATAATGCCAGAAAAACATGCCGTTGGTTCAAAGGAGAAGAAACAACAGTTCTATTTATTCGAAAAGTCTACAGAAGAATTTATTGTATGATTTAAACTTGAGATGTTGAAATATTTATGGATACGGCTCAACAACATCAAAGTACGCCCTCATTATGGTGTCCTGGCTTTCTGAGGAAGAGGCAGGCAGACGCCCTTCATATGTGACGATTCTGGAAGAGGCGTTTAACACTCCTATTTTAGCATAAAAAGTAGCGTCATTTATAATTTTTTGGCAAAAACATGTCATCGATGGACCGCTTCATTTTTCGGCAATATATTCACCAAACGCATCATGAGGTTGCCTTATTTTTTCAATTGGTGTGGGAATGGTGTCAGGCTGGTCCATTCGTTTTGATATTTTGTCTGAAACTTGATCCACTCTAGGAAGGGGTCGCTTGAAAGAACGGGATGATCTGGATAATGCTGAACATTGACTCCCAGTGCTCATGTGATCATCATAATCTGCTTAATCTCCATCATTACTCTAAAATATGAAATGAAAAATGATAAACGAAATAAATAAATAATCGTGAAATAAAAGTATCCGAATACAAAAATATCTTGTTACAATAAAAATCCAAATCCAATCCAAATCCAAAATCCAATAAATATTTGATGACATACGTTATATTTCATTCATCACATTGTAATGTTTTTGTTCATGTTTTCTTTTCAGATGCCTCATACTGAAGAAGAATGGAGAATGATCGCCCGCCGTTTTGAGGGTCGATGGAAATTCCCACTGCCTTGGGGCGATCGACGGGATCATCCCCCCTCTTGGAAGTGATTCTTATTTTTGGAACAACAAATATTTCCATTCCATTGTGCTCATGGCATGCGCTAATGCCGATTATAAATTCATTTGGTGCGAAGTTGGCACTAACTGCCGGATATCAGATGGTGAAGCATTGAAAAGCACTGAATGTTTTGAAAAACTGAACATGGGCCAGCTCAACATCCCTCATGCAGAGCCTTGTTCTAGCAGTGTGACTAGTTTACCATGTGTTTTCATTTGGGATGGGGCGTTTGCTTCGAGGAGCGATTTTTGAAGCCCTATGGTGAAAAATCTTTAACAAGGGATCGCAGAATTTACAACTTACGTTTATGTAGGGCTAAGAAAATCGTGGAAAACATTTTTGGGATCATGGCTAATCGTTTCAGGATCTTTCAAGAAGTATAAGTTTATGCTTGGATCGAATGGATGTTGTAGTATTGACGTGTTGCGTCTTCCAAGAAGGGATGTCACCAGCCGAGACGCTGACACCGCCACAAACCACCGCATCGCGTAATGCACCTGCATCTGCGAAGCTCGTTCAAGAGTTATTCAAAGAGTACTTCGTTGATCAAAGAGTACTTCGTTGGTGATTGTGAAGTGCCTTGGCAAGATGAAAGAATATGAAATGTCATGTTAATCACGAACTTACATAACATATGCATTAACTTGGTTCCCTTTTGTGCAGAAGACCTGTTTTTCTTCTACGAACTTAATGTTTACAAATAATGAATGTTATTTGCTTCGAGGAGCGATTTTTGAAGCCCTATGGTGAAAAATCTTTAACAAGGGATCGCAGAATTTACAACTTCCGTTGGGTGATGTGGTTGATTATGAATGGTTTGACATGAGAAGTTACAAACAAAATGTAGCCAATTACTCAAGTATAGTCACTTATTGTACAATACTTCATCTTCCCCAAATGGCATATCATCCAACCCCGAAGTTACAGAATAACTTCTTCGTGGTACGTCTTGATCTTTCAGAAAGCTCAGTTGGTCGTAGTGCCAGAGTTTAGGAACGTGTACACCAGATGGTTCTGTCCCTGTGGTCTGATGTGCCTTTACCTGAAAGTCAAATGTATGATTATACCATTTGAAGAATTCAATACAACATTCTTTGATATTACGTAGCCGGCAGAAGACGTGTTAACAATATATATATATATATACACAGATACTACCATACATAACCGTGCATTATGTAAGAATATCCGTAATAATAATAAAATAATAATAATGTGGCACTTATCTTCCTCAGCTCCTTGTTGTAGAAGCAAGTTTTTTAGCGCCGTTTCCAGGTTCGCTTCAGGATCTTTCGTTTTAAATAATTGCACAAGTTGGTCAAGAGCGTTATTGCGTTTCACTTTGTCGCGATAATCTGCATGAGTCACTTGCCAGAGGCAAGGATGATTGCGATAATTCTCAATCACCTCAAGTACGAAATAACGCCCGCTAGTAGTAAAAGACATTTAGTGGGAGATGTGTTGACGACAAGGAGTCTCTTTCAATACTGACAGCAATTTGGATCGGGGATTCGTTACAGGACAACAGATGGCTCGAGTCCAATTGGACCCGCGATTCGCTACACACGGGAAGTCTAATTGATGGCTTGGTGGCTCGGCGCGGTGGATTTTCGATCGGGCGGAAATCCAGCTGTGCCTGTCGAGTCACGTCGATCCATCTAGGATTCCCCACCCACGATAGGTTTTCAGATCGGCACCTAGCCAATTAGACTGATGGATCGCTCATCTGTGGCCGAATTGAGAGTTGCGAATGTAAGTAGCCTAGTAAGCATGGAGCGATCCTCGATGGATATTATTATTTATGATGGATTTAATGCCGTCAATTTGATACCCAAAAGTGAATCAAATAATACCACCAAAGAACACGCTATTTCAAATGAGTTTACGTCACACCAACACAGATAGGTCTTTTGGCGACGATGGGATAGAAAAGGGCTAGGATCGGGAAGGAACTGACCGCGGCCTTAATTAAGGTACAAAGTACGTACAAAGTTGCCTGGTGTGAAAGAAAAAAAGATTAATCCCTTTGTTTCTTTCTTAATCTGTTTACCCTTCAAGGTCGGTTTTTCCCTCGGACACAGGGAGGGATTCCACCTCTACCGCCTCAAGGGCAATGTCCTGGGGCTTCAGACTTTGGGGTGGGGATAAAACTGGGGAGGAGGACCAGTACCTCGCTCAGGCGGCCTCCCCTGCTATGCTGAGCAGGAGCCTTGTGGGAGGATAGGAAGATTGGAAGGGATAGGCAAGGAAGAGGGAAGGAAGTGGCCGTGGCCTTAAGTTAGGTACCATCCCGGCATTTGCCTGGAAGAGAACTGGGAAACCACGGAGAACCACTTCCAGGATGGCTGAAGTGGGAATCGAACCCCCTTCTACTCAGTTGACCTCCCGAGGCCGAGTGGACTTCCAGCCCTCGTACCACTTTTCAAATTTTGTGGCAGAGTCGGGAATCGAATTAATGTACACCTGGTGTGAAAATAGGGAACCACGGAAAACAATCTTCAGGGCTGCCGACAGTGCGATTCGAACCCACTATCTCCCGAATACTGGATTCTGGCCGCACATAAGCGACTGCAGCTATCGAGTTCGGTAAATGGGGGTTAAGATCCCAAAACTAAAATACTCATTCTTCTGAAACTGCTTAACGTACGAAGACAAAATTCCAAATGGCGGTATATATTTTTAAATCATAGGTGTGAAAGAGGAAATGTTATAACACATTCCACCCGTAAGTGGTTAAACGAGATTAGAAATGGAAACGAAATGATCATCCTTCCAAAAACGTTTGACGTACAAAGTAGTAATTTTACACTTTTATGTCTTATGTGTGAAGCCTCCGTGGCTCAGGCGGCAGCGCGCCGGCCTCTCACTGCTGGATACCGCAGTTCAAATCCCGGTCACTCCATGTGAGATTTGTGCTGGACAAAGCGGAGGCGGGACAGGTTTTTCTCCGGGTACTCCGGTTTTCCCCGTCATCTTTCATTCCAGCAACACTCTCTATTAACATTTCATTTCATCTATCAGTCATTTATCATTGCCCCAGAGGAATGCGACAGGCTTCGGCAGCCGACACATTTCCTATCCTGGCCGCTAGTTGGGGGCTTCATTCATTCCATCCCTGACCCGGTCGAATGACTGGAAACAGGCTGTGGATTTTCTTCTATGTCCTAAGTGTCAAATATGACATACGTCAAAACATGTTAACGCTACTACAACTACTACTAATGTTATTGGTTATACGTCCCAGTAACTACTTTTATGGTTTTGGAGACGCCGAGGTGCCGGCATTTTGTCCCGCAGGAGTTCTTTTACGTGCCGGTAAATCTACCGACACACGGCTGATCTATTTCAGTACAGTCAGTACCACCGGCCTGGGCCAGGATCGAACCTGTCAACTTGGGCTCAGAAAGCCACTCACTCAGTCTGGCTTCAAAATGTTTCTTCGCTAAAGAGTTCGGATGGGGGTGGGGGGTGGGGGTTTGACTCTGAATATCACAATATTCATTTTTCCGAAAACATTTCACGCACGAACTTAAGATTTTAGATGAGGGTTGGTCTTCCATGACCTAGAAAACTTTCTACCCCTAAAACAAAACAATCACTCCTCCATTACTGTTCGACAACACCCCTCCCCCCGTGGGGCACTACAGCCCTTGAAGAGACCTTGCCTACCAAGCGACCGCTGCTCAGCCCGAAGGCCTGCAGATTACGAGGTGTCATGTGGTCAGCATGACGAATCCCCTCCGCCGTTATTCTTGGCTCTCTAGACCGGGGCCGCTATCTCACCGTCAGATAGCTCCTCAATTCGAATCACGTAGGCGGAGTGGATCTCGAACCAGTCCTCAGGTCCAAGTAACAATTCCTGATCTGGCCGGGAATCGAACCCGGGGCCTTCGGGTAAGAGGCAGGCACGGTACCCCCTACACCACGGACTGTTCGACGTACGAAGTCAAAATTTCACAGGCTGGTCGCATCTACGCCTTAGATGTTAAATAACATGGGGTTCTAAAGCACTCCAATTGTATGGGGCACAAATGAGTGCTTGATCCGAAAATACACAATAATTCCTCCAAGGTCCGGCTCCATGGGTAACTGGTTAACGTGCTGGCTTTAGGTCACAGGGGTCCTGGGTTCGATTCCCGGCAGTGTCGGGAATTTTAACGATCATTTGTTAATTGCGCTGACACGGGGATTGTGTGTATGTGTCGTCTTCGTTATCATTTCATCCTCATCATGACGCGCAGGTCGCCTACGAGCGTCAAATCAAAAGACCTCCACTTGGCGAGTCGAACATGTCCGCGGACACTCCTGGCACTAGGCCTGAAAGCCATACGCCATTTCACTTCATTCCTCCAAACCCGTTTGACATGAGAACTGAGGGTGTATTTTATAGACTAGCCGACAGTAGACTCTCCAAAATATAACACTTTGAAAGACAACTTGAGTTTAAAACCGTAGAAAAGGACGGGTACCTGCTAGTACTTTATAAAAGAAAACTGAAAAGTTGGTTGAAAACCAAAAACCAAAACCAAACCCCACGGCACGTAACGCGCCCTTGAAAGGGCCTTGGCCTGCCCAGCGACCGCTGCTCAGCCCGAAGGCCTGCAGATTACGAGGGTTCGTGTGGTCAGCACGACGCATCCTCTCGGCCGTTATTCTGGGCTTTCGAGACCGGGGCCGCCACCTCACCGTCAGATAGCTCCTCAATTCTAATCACGTAGGCTGAATGGACCTCGAACCAGCTCTCAGATCGAGAGAAAAATCCCTGACCTGGCCGGAATCGAGCTCGGGGCTGGCCAATACATTATATCCGACAGGGACATGAAGCATGGACTAGGGATGAAGAGAACGCGTATTTATATGTCCGGAAGCGAGTACGCGGGAACTCGAAGCCTGGAACGCCAAGCGTGAAGCTAGGTATGTTTCCACCAAGCTGAGTCAGGGAACTCTAGGATGAAAAGATGGGAAGGGTTACCCCACCACAAGTCGTTTGTGAGGGGGAGAGGTAAACTGTTCACCATCGTAATCTCAGAACCATCTTTAAAACAGCATGGCCACTTTCGTTTTTATATCAAGGAAATTTACGATTGTAATAATATTGCATTGTACAGAAATCCAAGTCCGCCTCTGTGGTGTAGTGGTTAGTGTGATTAGCTGCCACCCCCGGAGGCCCGGGTTCGATTCCCGGCTCTGCCACGAAATTTGAAAAGTTGTACGTGGGCTGGAACGGGGTCCACTCAGCCTCGGGAGGTCAAATGAGTAGAGGTGGGTTCGATTTCCACCTTAGCCATCCTGGAATTGGTTTTTCGTGGTTTCCCACTTCTCCTCCAGGCAAATGCCGGGATGGTACCTCACTTAAGGCCACGGCCGCTTCCTTCCCGTCCAAACTTACCATCCCCCACAAGGCCCCTGTTCAGCATAGCAGATGAGGCCACCTGGGCGAGGTACTGGTCATCCTCTCCTGTTGTGTCCCTCGATGAGTCTGATGCTCCGGACACTGCCCTTGAGGCGTTAGAGGTGGGATTCCTCGCTGAGTCCGAGAGAAAAACCGACCCTGGAGGGTAAACAGATAAAGAAGAGGAAGAAGAAGACATAAATCCAAAAGAGCTGTTCATCAGTGAACTTTATTAGGGTTTGTGACGTCCTTTATGGCGATAATTGGCTGCAAAAGAAGGAATATGTGGTTATATAGGTGTGGAAAGTTACAGAGGCCATGTGTTTTATTTCTTGACATCCGCTTGGCAGAGGGGAGTCTCTTGAGTGAACTGAAAATGTGGACAGATATTTATTTATTACTATGGATTGTGCGATCAGATTTCGTGCGGGTGAGTCTTAACAATCTTTTAAGATAACTGGTCACCTGATTATCGCATTATTGCGACTGTAATATCCCATGAATAGGGTGCATGGAAATTTTGAGAGGGAGAATCTTCCTAGTTGATATACGCATTCTTCGCTTGCTTTTATCTCGTGAGGGACAGACGTGTGTCAGTTCCAGGCTACAGTTTCCTTTGTGTGCGAATTTTTAAATTTAAAGAACAGTTGAAATGACGTAAAACAAATGGTATATGAGGAACAGTCCTACTGTTGAAATAATAAAGTGTGTGTTCGGGTTATTTGGCCATCATTTAGAGCACGAACTTGAACTGATATTGTTATTATTATTATTATTATTATTATTATTATTATTATTATTATTATTATTATTATTATTATTATTATTATCGGAAACAAAGAAGGGACTATTAGAATCCGCACAATAACTCACACAGTGAGCAGAGATAAACTACTAAACTAAATGCGGGTGTTTAGTTAATAACCCTGTATTAGTATTTCTGATCCCGGGACATTGGATCAAAAATCGTGCCGGAAAGTGCATGTTCGAAGCAGACGTGCGTACCGGGCTTAACTGTGTGTGTTGTGTGCCGTAGTTGCCGAAGGAGATTCCAGTGCCAAGGATTTTGGAATTTCATCCTAGGAGTTCCAGTTCGCATCGGATCATCATAGCGGTCTACTTGGAGGAGTAAACCGACCAATGGATTCCCCAGAGTTACCCGAGGTGTCATGGAGAATGAGGCTGACTACATCCATTTTATCGACATGACTCGTATAATAACCGAATTTCCATTTAAAGTTCATTAATTTGTAAATAGTAACTGATAGGTTCTCTTTTGTTTAAAATGTAAATGTGCTAAATTAAGGGCACAGTATTCAGTTGGTATCAAGTCTGAGTGAATTAGTGTTTTATAAATACAGGAAGATTTGTTTCGGGAATTTATTCTTTTACTTTATTTTCGGGAATTTTCTCAGATCGGTTTTTCGTACTTTGACTTCGTTTAAAATGGTTAGTGCCAGTAGTTTCTATTAGAATGTTCATTTCAGTTGATTGGTACTCAACCAGTTGTATTATCATGCATGCGAGTTATATTTAATGTACTGTATATTAATCGTCGCGGATGGAAAAAGTGCTGTAGGGAATCTCTTCAGAGATCCGAACCGACGACCTCCATTGAATAATAGCTAGGCCCTTGTTTCTCTGGATTTTAGAAGTTATCACACTTTTGTGTTGACAGTATTTATGCACTAATATTTGATTCCGTACTTGTAAAGAATTGGTTGTAAAGTTGGATTTGGATTATCACGTAGAATCATGTGTCGTTATGTCCTAGATTTTAGGCCCATTTTATTCCTTTTTGTGTAACACAGTTGCCGTATTAGGTGAGAGCTGAAGAGAAAGAACCATCTCGTCAGATGAAAAATGAATTAGTCCATGTTGACACAAGGGATTGAATCCGGGACTCCTGGTGGAAAATATAAAACCCATGTGGTGGGTCTAGACATTCAGGGCCTTATTAATGAGATGAAGTGATTGATGAATTATGTTTTGCCACATTGAAATGAGTGAGCGAATGTGAATAAAGTCTAGAAAGTGTCATTTGAGGTTTAAAGAGACGGCGTGTTAAGGAAGGAGCGGAGAGACTCCCTAAGAAACTGCGAATTATGTGGCTGGGAACGCCCCCTGTAAACCAGAGAGAGAACCCCGCGCGTATTTTCTTTTTGCTCCCTAGGAGGGACGGTCGTTGTTGCTTCGTGTCACTCCATATGGCGAGCACATATTGTCCCATTTATCGAGTAACTCGGCGACTTTTTAGAATTGTTTCATTATGGAATATAAACCACCCATCTATCTCAGCTGAAGTTAATTACCGATAGAGGCCAGTAAACAACTTGTGAAATATTATTATTATTATTATTATTATTATTATTATTATTATTATTATTATTATTATTTTGCTAGTTGCTTTACGTCGCACCGACACAGATAGGTCTTGTGCCGACGTTGGGACAGTAAAGGTCTAGGAGTTGGAAGGAAGCGGCCGTGGCTTTAATTAAGGTAGAGCCCTAACATTTGCCTGGTGTGAAAATGGGAAACCACGGAAAACCGCATTCAGGGCTGCCAACAGTGGGGTTCGAACCCATTATCTCCCGAATACTGGATACTGGCCGCACTTAAGCTACTGCACTATCGAGCTCGGTATTATTATTATTATTATTGTTCCGAGGTATCTGTGGAACAGCAGAGGTGAAAGAAGGTGCGGGCTGGAATGGGTCTAACTACAAGTTCGAAGGATGAATTAAAATTTCAACAAAGGTTATATTTTCAAAACTTAACAATGGTAACATAGAATTTGAAAACTTAACAAGTCAACAACAAGCCAAAATCAGATGCAAAGAAACTACAAGTGTTAGGGGATTATTACAAGGCCTGGGCTTCGAGCCCCACAATCACAATCCTTGAGCTATTAGCCCAACTTTACCAAGTACAAAATTGAACAAAGGGGCAGAAAACCCCATCATGCCAAGGAGCACTTGCTCCATATTACAATGTTAAGCCTCCAAGAGGCACACAGAAATCAAATTTAGGAAAGAGCAGACCCGCTCTCAAAGTTCAAGCCTATCAGGAGGCCATAAGCAGACTTCACACTAACTGCCCTCAAGGCACACATATAATGGTACAGGGGTACCTCGTACCCAATCTACTGGGCCTTCTCGGGAAGGAAAACAAAACGAGTTAAATTAATGGCCCAAAATACAAAATTAAATGGAGGCGATTACATGCACTCCTACACTTAAGTTTATTAAAACCTATGTAGCGCTAGGCCGATAATACAGGGGCTAATCCCAAGTTAGGGAGGTGACTCGTATGAGAAACTTTAATACATTAATGAAGAGAAGAAACGGTTACAAAAACGTAGCCACCTCAATTTCAAAATGAAGGGGAGTTCGAGAGGGTAAAGCACTCTCTATCCCCGCTTTACAGTTAAAGAGATTTGTAGTTTTTACATAGACAGAAGAGGAATTTACATTTTAAAAGTGGTAGGTTACATATTAAAGGTTTCGAACCTTCCCCGAGAGTTAAACTGCTGAGCTAGCAAGAAATAAAGATGTTAAAAGGCCATTACCTTGTTGAAGATCTGCTGACTGAAGAACGAGGCGCTTCCCGCCCCCTGCTACATATTCACACACTGAGTTAGATGTTATACTAGTGGCCAGGAGACCAGAAAATCAGCAGTTTTTATACCCTCGTGGAAAATTCGAGACCTTTCAAGAATGAGTAGACACACCCCCTCAACTTTATTGGATAGCTTAAAGCTATATATCCATATCGAAGAAGACATACATGATTGGCTGAGAATTAATTAAATAAATTCGGGATTGGCTAAGTTCAAACCTGGCGGAAGGAAGGATTAATATTGCCAACCCAAAAATAAAAGAATTTTTTTTAGTAAAGACAACAACTTTTGAATACAAAATTTCTTCAAGAAGGTTCATCCCTTTGCACCAGAGTGCAAGATCATAGTTTTTTTGTAGAGACATCTGGTAGAGAACGTCCACACTTCTTGATCAATTACAACCAAAAACACATCAAAATTCACACAGAGCCATCTTCGGAGAAACTGTTGAGTTAATACAGTTTTTTAAAGTTCAGGCTTTCTCCTGTAGAGGAGTTTCAATTGGCGCAATATTTGAACTAGCGGCGTAGAGGTGTACCGCCCGGTACAATTATTATTATTATTATTATTATTATTATTATTATTATTGTTATTATTATTATTATTATTATTATTATTATTATTATTATTATTATTATTATTATTATTATTATTATTATGTGTAGTTAGGGATTTCACTCCCATCTTCAGTCGTCGCAGGAAGTAAGTTCGGATCTCGGTGGCATCCGCCAAGGGTGGGTGAGTTTTCCCACGGCAACCAGATGTATTCAGTGCATTATTTTTTTTCTCTGTGTATTGGTTGTGGTCCACCTCTTTGGTGTAGTGGTTAGTGTGATTAGCTGCCACCCCCTTCCAATCTTCCCATCCCCCCGCAAGGCCCCTGTTCAGCATAGCAGGTGAGGCCGCCCGGGTGAGGTACTAGTCATTCTCCTCAGTTGTATCCCCGACTCAGTGTTTCACGCTCCAGGGCACTGCCCTTGAGGCGGTAGAGGTGGGATCCCTCGCTGAGTCCTAGGGAAAAACCGACCCTGGAGAGTAAACCGATAAGAAGAAGAAGAAGAAGAAGAAGATAAGCTTGGACGTCCACCTCTGTGGTGTAGTGGTTAGTGTGATTAGCTGCCACACCCGGAGGCTCAGGTTCGATTCACGGCTCTACCACGAAATTTGAAAAATGGCACGAGGGCTGGAACGGGGTCCACTCAGCATCGGGAGGTCAAATGAATAGAGGAGGGTTCGATTTCCACCTCAGCCATCCTCGAAGTGGATTTCTGTGGATTCCGACTTCTCCTCCAGCGAATGCCGGGATGGTACGTAACTTAAGGCCACGTTCCGCTTCCTTCCCTCTTCCTTGTATATCCCTTCCAATCTTCCCATCCTACTACAAGGCCCCTGTTCAGCATAGCAGGTGAGGCCACCTGGGCGAGGTACTGGTCCTCCTCGCAAGTTGTATCCCCGACCCAATGTCTCGCGCTCCAGGACACTGCTCTTGAGGCGGTAGATGTGGGATCCCTCGCTGAGTCTAAGGGAAAAGTCAACCCTGGAGGGTAAGCAGATTAAGAAAGAAAAGAAAGAATAAACAGGGACAAGGAAATTACGAAACGTCTTTAATATCTACTTTAATAATGACTTACACCACTGCTGTTCTCAAGTGGTCAGTTATGTATGAATTAAATATTTCTGATATTATTTCATGGTTATTAGCTTCGGTTCACCGCCAATATCCATTTTTTCTTTTTTCGCTTTTTTTCGTATTCTTTCCATGGGAAAGCGAAAAACTTAACACTAGGATCACTACAATGTTCTGAATTATGGCAGTTCATGACACAACAGTACCGTTTAAACACGATGAAGACGTTCCATATTACATCTATATGTAAATAACATGTTTCAATATAATATTATACAAATAGCAAATACATCTTTCCAACAATGAACACCACAGTTGTACGTTAGTTAAACCAGCATGGGCTGCAGCACACTGCCTTACTGTTTCGCTACCATTTGCACTAGTAGCCAATTGTAAGTTCCCCTTTTGGCCTAGTTGAAAGCGGTCCAACGAGATAATTAATTTACTGTCAAATAGGGGAGTATAGTCGGAGAACTTAATATAAGTGAGCACATGGGTTTTGATTGATACCTAAAGTGTCTCTCATATATACATAGACCGAACGCACGGTGTTTGTACTCTGCGCTACGGAAGCTGTCCCAGCCGAGCTTACTTCGCGCGCGGCCGCCCCGCTTTAAGCGTGTATACAATCTTATATGGAATCTTACCTTATAAAAGATGCTGGAAGTGTTGTCCTTCCTGGGTTATACAGGCATTGTATGTGACTGACGCGAGTGAGTTCTGCCACTGTAATGTTTTTAATTTTATTCGTAATGTTTTCTTTCAGTTCCTCCAATGTGCGAGGATTTGTTCGATACACTTTATTTTCAGTTTACCCCACAATTAAAAATCACACACTGCATTTACTGTCGTCTCGAAAAAATAGGCCCAGTTATTCGTCTTGCACTAACAACACACCAAACACCAATCTTCGTATCATAATGAGGGACGTTATAAACACCATGCACTAACAACACACCAAACACCAATCTTCGTATCATAATGAGGGACGTTATAAACACCATGCACTAACAACACACCAAACACCAATCTTCGTATCATAATGAGGGACGTTATAAACACCATGCACTAACAACACACCAAACACCAATCTTCGTATCATAATGAGGGACGTTATAAACACCATGCACTAACAACACACCAAACACCAATCTTCGTATCATAATGAGGGACGTTATAAACGGCATTAGACCGGGCGAGTTGGCCGTGCGCGTAGAGGCGCGTGGCTGTAAGCTTGCATCCGGGAGATAGTAGGTTCGAATCCTACTATCGGCAGCCCTGAAAATGGTTTTCCGTGGTTTCCCATTTTCACACCAGGCAAATGCTGGGGCTGTACCTTAATTAAGGCCAAGGCCGCTTCCTTCCAACTCCTAGGCCTTTCCTATCCCATCGTCGCCATAAGACCTATCTGTGTCGGTGCGACGTAAAGCCATAGCAAAAAAAAAACAGCATTAGAATTTTCTGCACACCAATAGCGAGAGTTGTGACGGTTCACACGACCATTAAGATGAAACCAGGCCTCATGCGAAAAGTACACAAGCTGTGGGTCGAATAAATGATAATTCAATGATGCAAGATACCACTCACATTATCTCACACTTGTGCCTGGATTAGTATGTTTTAAACAGTGTTAAAACTGTTCGTGTGCGCGCATGCTTTTGTTGAGCACTGAGCCAGTAGTTTCAAATATATTTACAATTTACTTATTTAGAGTTACGTCAGTCTGAGCTCGTGAATGTGGCACTCCACCAGGAAATTGCTGAACTCGTGCATCGCGTACCTACGAGCAGACTCGTATTTAAAATAACTTTTACATACAAAAATAATGGTCTTGCCATGTTAACTGCTGAGATTCAGACTGGCAACTGCTACGCTGAACACGCGCACGTTCCTTGCAAGGTCAAAAAATATGCGCGCGCCTCCCGTACTGCTGCTTAGGTCTCGGAGAGTTATAAACGCCGCTGGACGGTCTGGCTTTATATGAGAGACACTGTACGTCGTTAATTAAACTACGATCTCAGCATTTGTTGCATGGCAATAGTTATACACACCGAGCTCGATAGCTGCAGTCGCTTAATTGCGGCCAGTATCCAGTATTCGGGAGATAGTAGGTTCGAACCCCACTGTCGGCAGCCCTGAAGATGGTTTTCCGTGGTTTCCCATTTTCACAGCCAGGCAAATGCTGGGGATGTACCTTAATTAAGGCCACGGCCGCTTCCTTCCAACTCCTAGCTCTTCCCTGTCCATCGTCGCCATAAGACCTATCCATGTCGGTGCGACGTAAAGCAACTAGCAAAAAATAGTTATACATATATGCTCAGGATAGCAACTGTAGCTGCTGAATTTTAAATCTTACCTTCCAAATAGTGCAAGTTTCCAATGCTATGTGGAGTGTGAACTAATTCACTCACGTATGATACAGTCTTTATAAGAATAATAATGCTATTTGTTTTACGTCCCACTAACTACTTTTTTAAGGTCTTCGGAGACGCCGAGGTGCCGGAATTTAGTCCCGCAGGAGTTCTTTTACGTGCCAGTAAATCTACCGACACGGGGCTGTCGTATTTGAGCACCTTCAAATACCATCGGACTGAGCCAGGATTGAACCTGCCAAGTTGGGGTTAGAAAGTCAGCGCCTTAACTGTCTGAGCCACTCAGCCCGGCAGAGTCTTTATAAGAGATATTTGGTTCATGACTACAGTACCGGTACTACTACCCTTACTACTACCTTTATTTGTTTGAAGTCTCTTAAATTAGTACACTGTTTCCATCTCATAACGTGTTTGAGTAGCTTTGGAGAATCACTCACTAACAATTTATTTCATTCTCGCAATATTTAATTCAATCAAAGGTCCAGGAACCATCCCCATAGTACACCCGGACTTAAGAGTGTCGGTATATTCAGATAACAGATTACTTAACAAGCCTTAATCAAGAGGCACAGAAAGTTCG
Organism: Anabrus simplex; assembly: GCF_040414725.1. NCBI lineage: Eukaryota > Metazoa > Arthropoda > Insecta > Orthoptera > Tettigoniidae > Anabrus > Anabrus simplex. Next base: position 154,773,987 of record NC_090266.1, read on the forward strand.
CGTTGTATGGAAGGGATGGAATCACTATTGCGTGCTTCAGTCCTGGTTGATTCCCGATTTGAGACTTTCTGTAAATAAATCCGAATTCATTCCTGAGAAAAATATTAAATACCACCGATGTCAGTCGAGATTGAACCATAACCTTGGAAAAAGATAATTGAACCCGTCCAAACTTTACAGATATAAGGTTAATGCTATTCCATGACAAGACTTACTGTAAGCTTGTTTGCTAATGAACATCACTTAACACGGCGCTTACTTCGTATTACCCACGGCAATGTAGAATGATACAAGGAAGCTAAGTACAGTCCCCCTGGCAAATCCACTTATCACTCTCAGGTAACAGGTTTCACGCAACACTCCAACCTGACGTGCTCAAGTAGCCTACATTGATTCCATGTCATAACGTGTATGAGTAGCTTGGGAGAACCACTCACTGACAATTTATTTCGTAATTTTCACAATATTTAATTCAATCGAAGGTCCAGGAGCCATCCCCATAGTACACCCGGACTTAAGAAGGGTATATATTCTATTATGATTGACAGACCAAGAAATTTCTTACGTTTTCATGGGGATGATAACTTCCCAGTCTCCGTACATTTATAAATCCTTAATAAAAGGTGTTGCAGTTTGAAAATGGACCATAATGTACCATATATTACACTTGTTTGTGGTGGTGTATGTTTGTGGGTACATTGACTATTCTTGAAATATTTTCTGATCATTGTCATTTTCAAATGCAACAATGACTATCTAAAGAAATTTCGACTCTGTGTCTACCGGTCATGACAGGAATCATCTTGGCAGGCTAAGATCCTGTGATTGTGCCATATGTTTGTTTTCTGTTTGCTTATTTGTTTTTTTGCTGTTTGTATGTCTGTTTTGCTTCTTTTAATGGAGATGCTGTCAGATGTATGTTAACCAAAATTCATATTACAATTTCACTAATTGGGGGATATATAGAGTGACCTAGTGTAACGGTTCAAATCCCGTTACAAGATGATATCTGTATTTTTATTATTTTATCTGTATTATTATTATTATTATTATTATTATTATTATTATTATTATTATTATTATTATTATTATTATTATTATTATGTCCGTATTATTATGTTATCTGTGATATTGTTACTATTATTGTAATTATCCGTTTTATTCAATTCGATTTTGCAATTGCCTGTTGCTTGCAAGATTGTACTTAGATGTATGCATATATACGTATGTGTAGAATACCACTCAATACCTGTACAGTGAGAATTGTTGTATATATCAGAGATTGGAAGTGACGTTGTTATATTGCTATACCACTGGCGATTCTGCCACGTCATCGCCACTCCATGGCTACGGCATCGTATTTATTTAGATATGCGCTCAGAGAGTCGGCCGGCCCGGGGCTATTTCACCACTGGGTGTAATATCTGTCGCGTAGGTGGGAGTATGTCATTGTTATTTCTGGAGATTACGTAGCTGTGTCAACCAACGTCTATAAAAGGTGGGTGCATATTGTAGCGTCAGTCATTAGTTATACGGATGCAGTACAGTGAAGAAGTCTATTAGATCAAGAGAACGAGAGATGGTGAAGACTCAGTGAGCCATTAGTTAGTTGGTCACTTAGTTGAAGACACGGACGCAAGGGCTTACCATGAAGTCAGAGAGGGCAACCCTGGACCTGCCAAGAGGTCATACCATATTGACTTACAAAGAAGTCAGATGATATGGAGAAGAAGCAGTCACAAGGATGTATCACCAAGTTAGGCGTGACACATCTACAGTAAACACCAGATCAAAGGAATACGTCGTAATTACACGAAAAGTGTTGAAGGTACAGTCAAGTGAATCAGTGAGGGAAATATTTCGTATAAATTGTTAAATGTCCGGTCAAGAAGAATTCAAATTCATGCCTAGTTTCTTTCAGTTGCAATGTCATAATTTCATATTCTCATCTGTTTTATCGCAACAAGACTCGCTATTTTTTGATATATTATTTAAAGAATATATATTGTTCTATCAAACGAATTCATAGTTTCATTTCATTGACAGTAAAATATCTTAACCTCAAAATTAATGGGGAAACCGAACGCCAATCTCCTTTTCCCAGAACTTATATGGTATGTTGTCAAAAGTAAGCTTATTACCCCACACCCTAGAGATAGTCAAGAGTCTCATTCTATTATTGCTGTACTGAGTGACAGCTGGCGCCCTTCAAATAACGTATGTGTAAGTAAGCAGGTAACAAGTAATTGTGAGTACAAGGTTCGACGAGTGTGTATTTTATTTAATGAATATTAATTTTCATAATTTCCATTATAAATGCAAATGTTCAGATTTTTCAAGTTAAATGCAGATTTATATGTTTGTAAATTTAGTCAGCGAGTTAGGAACATCTCACACTAGGTAAGTTTTTCATCTTAGATATATCGAGGCTAGTTGAAAATAGCTATAGTTGGATTTCACCTAGGTGAATAAAGTAAAGGGCACATGCGCAGTGTGCCTTCCCTGTTTTAATAAACACTGTGGCAGCGATTTGAAGTTGCTTTATTTAAATGGAACTATACTCCTTTCTGTTGAGTACATAGTTGAGGGAGCGCCGCCTCTGTGGTGTAGTGGTTAGCGTGATTAGCTGCCACCCCCGGAGGTCCGGGTTCGATTCCCGGCTCTGCCACGAAATTTGAAAAGTGGTACGAGGGCTGGAACGGGGTCCACTCAGCCTCTGGAGGTCAACTGAGTAGAGGTGGGTTCGATTCCCACCTCAGCCATCCTCGAAGTGGTTTTCCGTGGTTTCCCACTTCACCTCCAGGCGAATGCCGGGATGGTACCTAAGTTAAGGCCACGGCCGCTTCCTTCCCTCATCCTTGCCTATCCCTTCCAATCTTCCCTTCCCCCTACAAGGCCCCTGTTCAGCATAGCAGGTGAGGCCGCCTGGGCGAGGTACTGGTCATACTCCCCGGTTGTATCCCCCGACCAAGAGTCTGAAGCTCCAGGACACTGCCCTTGAGGCGGTAGAGGTGGGATCCCTCGCTGAGTCCGAGGGCAAAGCCGAACCTGGAGGGTAAACAGATGATGATGATGATGATGACATAGTTGAGGGAAAATACGTTGAATTGTGCACGTTTTCAAAAGTGGCGCCAACATTGAAGATATGGTGAAGATAATGCGCCGGAAGTTGGTTGTATGTTCACTTTCCACAGTGACGTCAACATGAGGTTGAACATCGCGCTACTAACTCCTGACGACAGAAGTATACATCCGCGGAAATTCTTTCGTTTCTGGAAGATGCGGATTTCGTTAGTGGTGAAAGTGATGTGGGAGATATTGGGTAAATATTTGAAAGAGATGGTGAGAGTCGATGTGACGGTGAGTTTATACAAATGACACACAAGTTCCAGAAGTCGAACCCTGGTATGTCGAATGCTAATTTAACTCTAGAATCCTCAGACCTGGAGTATTGTGAACTATTTGTCAAAGAGAAAAATTTAACAAATACTGTGGACCAAACTGACAGTTTTTATGAACAGACAGTTCATGGTAAGCCAAAAAAGAACATTCCAGCATTTGGGGGTGCACGGCCTTATCATTAGAATCCAGCATCGAAGAAGTTAAGAACTGCGAATATTAGTAAAATGTAAATATTATTCAACAGAAATTGAAAAACAGGACATGGTGGAAAGTTTTCTAGAAATGCACAACATTTTAGGAACTATTCACAGGATAAACAACTTTTTATTACCGAGCTCGATAGCTGCAGTCGCTTAAGTGCGGCCAGTATCCAGTATTCGGGAGATAGTAAGTTCGAACCCCACTGTCGGCAGCCCTGAAAATGGTTTTCCGTGGTTTCCCATTTTCACATCAGGCAAATGCTGGGGCTGTACCTTAATTAAGGCCACGGCCGCTTCCTTCCCACTCCTAGCCCTTCCCTGTCCCATTGTCCCCATAAGACCTATCTGTGTCGGTGCGACGTAAAGCAACTAGCAACTTTTTATTGAATGTAACATTATTCCGACCTTCCATTCCCATAATATTTTGAAATATTTAACTTTCAAATTTGGAGATGGCCGCTTTTGCAGCAAATAGTTGAAAATGGTAAGGTCTGGAGAAAGTGAAGCATATAGAAAAGTAAAAATGTTGCTACATTTAACAAGGAGACTCCAAGAATTCAATTCAGTGAAAAATTTCAAACTGCACTTTTCCAGAAAAAACGAAAATGCTAAGACCACACTGTGGTCAAATGTACTCTACTCATTTTCTCCTATGTCATTTCTTCATAGAAGGTCATTAATTATTATCAATGAGTTATTTGTAGAACGTTAAAACTTCTATATTTCGCCATTGAGTCCCAGAATGTTTCTTCAACGGTGATTCAACATCTTTTACCGTAATTTCTTTCACTGTTTTATACGCATGTATGACATTTACTGTATATTCATCATCACCTAATGTTGTACCAGTTTCGATTCTGTATTTAGGTTCACCTTAAATTAACACCTCCTTGTCTCCTTTTGATTTCGTGCAAAGTAAAAAATAGAAAACCTTAAGGTGGGCCTGCTCTGTGAACTGTACGCACAGACGCCTCTACGATACAAACCGAGCGTTGTAATCATGATTTTTTTTTTTACAATTGGCTTTACGTCGCACCAACACAGATAGGTCTTATGACGACGATGGTATGGGAAAAGCCTAGGAGTTGGAAGGAAGCGCCCGTGGCATTAATTAAGGTGCAGCTCCAACATTTGCCTGGTGTGAAAGTGGAAAACCACGAAAAAACATCTTCAGGGCTGCCAACAGTTCGAACTGCACTGCCAACTCGCCCGGTAATAAACAGTTTTACGTTCCGTTCATATTATATGCAAAATTAAAAACAACATATTCGTTCACATTTAAATAGATTTCGCGTAATAAGATTACGGAGACACTGTGATTATAAACTTTCTTATCCTCTAGAAATAATTACGAGTGTGTATAAATAATGGATAATTTGCATATTCTTGTGGAACGAGGGATATAGAGGGGATAATTTGTAAATAAAACTACATATTGTGGAGTTTAATGTAATGATACGTTAGAAACATGAAATATTTACTATAAAATATTTTATATTTCTTTATGCTCCTCAAAATGAGCCTCCCGTAACTCCAACCCCTCGTCCACGTCGTGGGAGGTTGGCAACGGCATGAAGTAGGGGATTGCCTGTAGGGGTGATGTACAGCGGGGACTGTGTGTGCCCCATGACCGCTAAGGTAGCTGTGAAGGCCCTTCAGGAACCCTGAAAAGTGACGGGCTAACGGAGCTCTGGTGAAGCCCTCAATGGCAGATGCGGTGGAGAAGGAGACTTTTGGAACGGCAAATTTGGCAGACGAGGCAACCCTTTTCCCTTGGGGTTGAAGAAATGGGGTAACCACTGCCTTGTGGTGAAGAGGGATCTTCAAAGGCTAAGGGAGACAACCCCTACAGAAAACAGCAGGCTTGGAGGCTCAGATGGCAGCCCCACCACCAAGCTCGCGTGCTGTGGGCTAATAACTCGCACATCTTAAATCCCCCTGTTAAAGAAACTGAAGTGAAATGAAAGCGGGTTGATACCTCGATGACGGCAAGTCGACGACCACAATGGCGACGTTTCACGGATGCCGTATGTTCCAGTGGGAACGAGAGGATCTAAGTCCTCAAAATGACAAATTGAGAATAAATGGGCCTAAATGGCCATCATCGACCACAAATAAGCAATAGGCCTATAGTACGTTTATTCGGATTCAGGAATTAGGAAACATAGGTATATATATATATATTGATAAATAGACAGTGTGAAAATGAATAAATCCTTCGTCCCAGGGAATAATAGGATAACTCAAAAAGTTATTCTCATTTTTTTGTTTTTAATTAATATAAAATCATCGATTCACCAAATGTAAAACCATTCTGTGTTATAAAAAACAGCTTTTTAAATAATGGTTTTGGTTTGATTTTGTTTAATTCAAGATATTAATGAAGTATCTGCTTTGGATCTTGATGAATGTGACTTGTCTTATATTGAGTAGACATTATTTTCTGCTCTGGACTAAAATTGTGTAAGTCTCATTTGTTCATTGTTAGCTAGTAATATTTAACAGCTCTCTTTAACAAAGACAGCTGTGTAAAACCGCTACCAGTATTTAATTTACAAGACAATAATGCCCACGTCCGCAATACCAACAGGAAATATACTACACACAAGACAAACTGACTTATCTGGTTCAAGCCAATTTCATTAATAATATTCAAAATATTAATGAGATAACTCAAATTATCTGGTTCTTATCAGTGCCTGTTTTGTATTCTTGAATAATCTGGAAATGACATTTGGCTATTCCTTCAGTATTATGACGAAATGGCTTAGCTTGTTAGTGTCAAAAGATTCCATTGACCTCAGTATGTTACTGAAAAAATACTGATGAGTGAAATATAATAAACACCAAACTATCAATCAATCACCACTGATCTGCATTTAGGGCAGTCGCCCAGGTGGCAGATTCCCTATCTGTTGTTTTCCTAGCCTTTTCTTAAATGATTGCAAAGAAATTGGAAAATTATTGAACATTTCCCTTGGTAAGTTATTCCAATCTATAACTCCCCTTCCTATAAACGAATATTCGTCCTCTTGAATTCCAACTTTATCTTCATATTATGATCTTTCCTACTTTTAAAGACACCACTCAAACTTATTCGTCTACTGATGTCCTCCCACGCCATCTCTCCACTGACAGCTAGGAACATACCACTTAATCGAGCAGCTCGTCTCCTTTGTCCCAAGTCTGCCTAGCCCAAACTTTGGAACATTTTTGTAACGCTAATCTTTTGTCGGAAATCACCCTGAACAAATCGAGCTCCTTTTCTTTGAATTTTTTCCAGTTCTTCACTCAAGTAATCCTGGTGAGGATCCCATACACCGGAACCATACTCTAGTTGGGATCTTACCAGAGACTTATATGCCCTCTCCTTTACATCCTTACTACAACCCCTAAACACCCTCATAACCATGTGCAGAGATCTGTACCCTTTATTTACAATCCCATTTATGTGATTACCCCAATTAAGATCTTTCCGTATATTAACACCCAGATACCTACAATGATCCCCAAAATGAACTTTCACCCCATCAACGCAGTAATTAAAACTGAGAGGACTTTTCCTATTTGTGAAACTCACAACCTGACTTTTAACACCGTTTATCATCATACCATTGCCCACCATCCATCTCACAACACTATCGAGGTCACCCTGCAGCCGCTCACAATCTTGTAACTTATTTATTACTCTGTACAGAATAACATCATCTGAAAACAGCCTTATCTCTGATTCCACTTCTTTACACATATCATTGATATATATAAGAAAACGTAAAGGTCCAATAATACTGCCTTGAGGAATTCTCCTCTTAATTATTACAGGGTTAGATAAAGCTTCGCCTACTCTAATTCTCTGAGATCTATTTTTTTTTTCTAGGGGCTTTACGTCGCACCGACACAGATAGGTCCTATGGCGACGATGGGATAGGAAAGGCCTAGGAGTTGGAAGGAAGCGGCCGTGGCCTTAATTAAGGTACAGCCCCAGCATTTGCCTGGTGTGAAAATGGGAAACCACGGAAAACCATCTTCAGGGCTGCCGATAGTGGGATTCGAACATACTATCTCCCGGATGCAAGCTCACAGCCACGCGCCTCTACGCGCACGGCCAACTCGCCCGGTGATCTATTTTCTAGAAATATAGCCACCCATTCAGTCACTCTTTTTTCTAGTCCAACAGCACTCATTTTTGTCAGTAGTCTCCCATGATCCACCCTATCAAATGCTTTAGACAGGTCAATCGCAAAACTAACATTTCCCTCGCACGTTTTGTGTTCTTACTCATTTTATATCGATTACTTTCACTTGCCAATTCTTTGAATGTCTGGTTAAATATAGATTCAATCACAGCCATCACAGCATGGGCCTTTCTTGTCTCAACTTTTGTTGTGTTGTGCTGGTTACGGCAGAGTTGCTTATCAAACCAGCCACGACTGAGCGCTTTGTCGCCCATGGCTCAATTTTCCTTGCCTGCCTTAAGAATTTGAAGTGATGCTAAACAAATAAAAGGAACCTTTAGCTAGGTATTGGTTTCAAAGTCGTACCGAAGATCATGGCGACCATAGGATAGGAGAGGGCTCGGACTGAGAAGGAAGCGACCGTGACCTTAATTAAGGTTTCTGAATTGCCAGGTGTGGAAATGAGAAACCACAGAAAACCATTTTCAGGGCAGTCGGTGGTGGGTATCGAAAAATATAGTCTTCTGATTCTAGTTCAATGCGTAGGTTTTTTCTTTTTCCTGTCTTTCCCAAATTACTTAAGGTCGGCAGTAGCAGTAGATTAAGCTTAATTTTAGGGCTGGATGACTTTCCTGACGCCAAACCTACGATATGTATGGGGCTGTATTCACTATTACATGAGTATAAAGAGGACAAGGAATATTGTGTCCTTACAATGTTCAATCATGCAACACATACAGTAAGGAAAATTTTCTCAGAATATACTGAAGGTAGACATTTAACATTTTTAGATTAAAAATGAAACGATTGATTTTTAAAAGAAATTATTTTGTATTCATGATTTTTACATTTACAATAAGATACAAAAGATGAGCATTAGAAAAGCGGCTGGAACTGATAAGATTTCTGGGAATATAATAAAGACAATGGATGGGGATGTAGTACAGTATCTATAGTACTTATTTTATTATTGTTTGCATGAAGGAGCTATACCAAATGAATGGATAGTTGCTATAGTAGCCCCTGTGTATAAAGGAAAGGGTGATATACATAAAGCTAAGAATTACATTCCAGTTAGTTTGACATGCGTTGCATGTAAGCTTTGGAAAAGCATTCTTTCTGATTATATTAGACATGACTGCGAAATTAATAAATGGTTCGATAGAAGGCAGTTCGTTTTTAGGAAAGCTTATTCCAGTGAAGCTCAAATTGTAGGATTCCATCAAGATATAGTAGATATCTTGGATTCAGGAGGTCGAATTGACTGTATCGCCATTGACCTATCTAAAACATTTGATAGGGTAGATCATGGGAGGCTACTGGCAAGAATGAGTGCAAGTTGACTACACAAAAGAGTGAATGAATGGGTGGCTAGGTTTCTAGAAAATAGAACCCAGAGAATTAGAGCAGGCGAAGCATTATCTGATCCTGTAATAGTTACGAGGGGAATTCCTCAAGGCAGTATTACTGGACCTTTATGTTTTTTATATGTACAAATGATAAGAGTAAAGATTTGGAATCAGAGATAAGGCTTTTTGCGGATAATGCCATTCTATATAGAGTAATAAATAAGTTACTAGATTGTACACCCCGCGGTGTAGGGTAGCTTACTTTCCTCTTACCTGGAGGCACCGGGTTCGATTCCCGTCCAGGTCAGGGATTTTTACATGGATCTGAGGGCTGGTTCGAGGTCCACTCAGCCTACCTGATTATAATTGAGGAGCCTTCTGACGGTGAGATAGCGGCCGCGGTCTAGAAAGCGTAGAATAATGACCGAGAGGATTCGTCGTGCTGACCACACGACACCTCATAATCCGCAGGCCTTCTTGCTGAACAGCGGTCACTTGGTTGGCCATGGCCCTTAGGAGCTGTTGAGGCGTGGGGTTTTGGTTTGAATAATCATCATCATCATCATCTGTTTACCCTCCAGGTTCGGTTTTTCCCTCGGACTCGGCGAGGGATCCCACCTCTACCGCCTCAAGGGCAGTGTCCTGGAGCTTCAGACTCTTGGTCGGGGGATACAACTGGGGAGAATGACCAGTACCTCGCCCAGGCGGCCTCACCTGCTAAGCTGAACAGGGGCCTTGTGGAGGGATGGGAAGATTGGAAGGGATAGGCAAGGATGAGGGAAGGAAGCGGCCGTGGCCTTAAGTTAGGTACCATCCCGGCATTCGCCTGGAGGTGAAGTGGAAAACCACGGAAAACCACTTCGAGAATGGCTGAGGTGGGAATCGAAACCACCTCTACTCAGTTGACCTCACGAGGCTGAGTGGACCCCGTTCCAGCCCTCGTACCACTTTTCAAATTTCGTGGCAGAGCCGGGAATCGAACCCGGACCTCCGGGGGTGGCAGCTAATCACGCTAACCACTACACCACAGAGGCGGACGGTGTGAATAATAATAATTATAATAATAATATTTTATATATTATTATTTATTTACAAAGCTGTAGCAAAAAATAAAAATAAAAAAATATTATTTATTTACAAATTGCTTTACGTCGCACCGACACAGATAGATCTTATGGCGACGATGGGATAGGAGAGACTTAGGAATGGGAAGGAAGCAGCCGTGGCCTTAATTAAGGTACATTTGCCTGGTGTGAAAATGGGAAACCACGGAAAACCATCTTCAGGGCTGCCGACAGTGGAGTTCAAACTCACTATCTCCGGAATGCAAGCTCACAGCTGCGCGACCCTAAAAGCACGGCAAACTCGCTCGGTAATAATAATAGTAATAATAATAATAATAATAATAATAATAATAATAATAATAATAATAATAATAATAATAATAATAATCAAAATAATAGTTCACAAGGTGGGCTACCAAATTTTGTTCAGCTCAAATATATTTTGAATATTTACCCATAGATTGATGCTTTCGTAGACATGATAAGAAGTTTTTGGGATTTTGGTGTGTCAAGGAGACAAGATGAAATTCTTTACGTTTCGCAACAGGGGGTTTTCACCAAGGTGAAAAACAATAAGGCGCACGTGGCAGAACGTATCGAGAGCTTTAATAAACACCGCAGCAGAGATGCAAAGTTCCTATTTCTTAACTGGAATTACAGTCGAAATCGGTTTTAATATCCCTGAAGAGACTGTCAATCAAGATCGTTATAGCCGATAGTCGGACCAACCGCTTTGTTTCCTTCCCAAAATACCATATCTGCAACTTTTAGGTTTCAAACTTACATGATTAATTAAAAGAAATTAGGTAAAACTTCAAAAACGCAACTGAAATACGTACTGTATTTACAGCACAGTACAGTATTTGTGGAGTAGGACTGCGAAGAATCTCGATGGCTTTCACTTCTTGAGCGTCCGATTCGTTGGCAGAACGGTCAGCGTACTGGCCTTCGGTTCAGAGGTACCCGGGTTCCATTCCCGGCCGGGTCGGGTGTTTTAATCTTAATTGGTTAATTCCGATGGCACGGGGGCTGGGTGTATGTGCTGTCTTCATCATCATTTCATCCTCATCACGACGTACAGGTCGCCTACGGTAGTCAAATAGAAAGATCTGCACCTGGCGAGCCGAACCCGTCCTGGGATATCCCGGCACTAAAAGCCATACGCCATTTCATTTTTTCACTTCAAGAGTAGGTCCATTGATCGGCACATTATTTGTTCTTTACTGCTTAAACATCTAAGTAAGTATTCTTCAATATCTTCGTACTCAGATGATCTGGCTTACTTGACATTTTTAGATTTTTTCTTTACGCTGTCCTTCCAAATTGTGTAAATCGTTCAGTGTGATATACCCAATTCCTTCGCGATGCTGACATTTATAACCCCCTTTTTAATCGACCTTTCTTCATTATTAAATGGTTTCCTTTTCTTTTGCATGATCTTCACAGCGATGCCTGCCTTGACCATTTAACAGACTGATTTGGTATCTACAATAATAAGTGTTACATAGTTATTAGCAATCCCCAAATATGTAACATACAAAAATCAACATTCGATGTTATAGCGGAAACATTTATCCGATACTTTGATCAAAATACGTCGTCATGAACGATATGTCGTATAAGCGACGTCGTACTAAGCGATTTTTAAATACAGTGATTATAAAGAATTTAGACGGGATCGTTCGATTTCGCGGTTATATCCAATATGTCGTTAAAAGCGATGTCGCTATAAACGGTTTCGAATGTATATCTATTTCTCTAACATGTAGAGTTGATCTTAGGCAGCCACATTAGCGATCCAATTCATTCCACAGTCAGATAGGAGGCGTGTTTTTTAAGTAAGGGCCGTTTGAAAATAACTACACAACGAAAGACAATTTTCAAACACCACATTTATTTTCAGATTTTACATACTTTACTCGCTGCCGACAGTGGGGTTCGAACCCACTATCTCGCGGATGCGAGCTCAACCAAATCGTCTGTGATCAGAGATGGGCGAACGGAGTGGGCCTCATCATGGACGTTTTCACGGCCATCTTTGGAATCTCGTGCCCACTTACGCAGCTTGCCTTCACTCATAGCATTAGCTCCGTACACTTCGCAAAACTGTCGCTAAATGCCTGCAGCAGACAGGTTCCTTCTCGACAAAACCGCATCACTGACCGAACCTCGCACGGGGCGGGCGAGTCGATAATCTTGAACATTTGATCAAGCACAGAACAGAGCCGTAGAGGTTAGCAACAAAGCTGCAACTGATCACCGTTCTTCCCGCGGCATGCCGGCACACGACGCACGCGCTCGTTATGACGCGCACGCGAACTACCAGTGTCTACAACAAAACGGCCCTTACTTAAAAAACACGCCTCGTATATGGTACTGGTTATCAGGAATATTGAAGGGTGCACGTTATGAAATGTGACGCCAACAGGGGGTCAAAAAGACAAAGGCTAATGTACGTATGACTCATACCTCGTGTTGACGTCACCAAGGAGAGCAAACATTCAAACAGTCTCTGACGAATTTTGGCGAAACATTTAAAGATATAAGCAAATCAACAATCACTCCTCTTGCCAGTGTTAAGGCGGGTCCATACTTGTACCAGATCAGCGTATCTCCATCATGATAGGCCTTGTAAAGAGAGTTCTGTATCAAATATGATACAATGATCGGATCGGGGTGTTCCAACCGAAAGTCGGTCATTAGCCGTCGCATCAGAGGGAAAATACGTGATACAGATAAGGACAGTGTGGACGGAGCGTTTTCTCGATCAGCACTCCGCCTCATGTCCTGCGCATGCTCAGAGCCCCCTATTCACCCTCCTTCCGGGATGCTCCGATTTGAAGAAAAATGGATTCGGAGTGGTCCATGGAAAATGTTCAACAAAGGACCGTTTTGTGGGGCCGAAATTATCCGCACCATTGTAATCGGTTGAAAAAGAAAGACGCATGGGATGAAATCACGTGTGATGTTGGGAGGACTATCGAATCGTGCAAAAAGAAATGGAGTATCTGCTGGCGGCTCTTAGAAGAGCAGCCAACTATAGCTGGAGAGCCATTTTCACTATATCGGAGCCAACACTCAACTGATGATACAAGATCGATGGTTGTACAACTAACAGATAAGCGTAGATGATTGTCATATGTGATACAGATCGGGCAGCCCTGTCGAAAGACGGCTGTAAATGATCGCGTATCAATTCCTGATGCAGATACGCTGCTCTGATAGAAGTGTGGACCCGGCTTGACACATCTGTGCAAATAATTGCTTCCCTGAATGTAGCTGCCTGCGAACAATTTGTGTGCGATAGAAATGGGTATAGTTTCATTTTAAAGATTGATCTCTGCCTCGGTAGTTATTATACCATGGGACACACATTGCAGGTTTTTTATGTATCTCTAATTGTTAACGTACGTGAAAACCGCCTATCACTATCCTTATCCCCCTACATGGCACTACAGCCCTTGAAGGGCCTTGGCCTACCAAGCGACTGCTGCTCAGCCCGAAGGCCTGCATATTACGAGGTGTCGTGTGGTCAGCACGACGAATTTCCTCGGCCGTTATTCTTGGCTTTCTAGACCGGGGCTACCATCTTACCGTCATAGCTCCTCAATTCTAATCACATAGGCTGTGTGGACCTCGAACCAGCCCTCAGGTCCAGGTAAAAATCCCTAACCTGGCCCCGAATCGAAGCCGGGGCCTCCAGGTAAGAGGCCGGCATGCTACCCCTACACGCTACACCACGGGGCCGGCATCCTTATTCCGTCAGAAGATATATGAAGAGAAAGGGTTACTTGGACTACGCTGCATGTCATTTATTATACTTACACTTATACTGTAATCCTTACACCAGTAAGCTAGCATGGCGAAATTTGGTCAACCGGCTTACAAAGCCTTGCTTCTTATAAGATAGTGCTGATCACTCATGTATGGCAGGGGCTGCCTGGCCAAGACGGTAAAAGCATGCTCGGCTCGCCCGGAAGGACGTGGGTTTGAATCCCCGTCAGGAAGTCGTAAAATTTAAGAAACAAGATTTCCACATCCGGTGGTGCACATGCCCCTGAGGTTCACTCAGCCTATACCAAAAGTGAGTACCAGGTTAATTTCTGAGGGGGCAAAGGTGAACGGGGGTAGTGCTAACCACTGTACCCCATCAAGTGCCGAGGTTACGGATAGTGGAAGCGTCAACTTTCCACCTCTCCCAGGGCCTTCATGGCCTGTATGGAGATGACTTTGGTTTTTGCATTTGCTTTTACTCCCGTAAGGTAAATGGGAGACTGCAGAAGGCGAATTACGGCAGACATTCGTTTGTACCTTGAGAAACCGGAAATTGGAATGTTTTACTTGTTGTAGTCTCACAAGAAACCTATCTGAGCGTGAGGTTGGAAGAGCTATTTTTATTTAAGTTGCAATTTGCTTTACGTAGCACCATCAAAGATAAGTCTTATGGCGACGATGGAATAGTAAAGGGCTAATGCTGGGAAAGAAGCGAGCGTGGCCTTAATTAAGGTACTGCCTGGTGTGAAAATGGGAAACCACGGAAAACCACTTTCAGGGCTGCCGACAGTGGGGTTCGAACGCACTACCTCCCGAAAGCAGGCTGACTGCTACGTGACTCGTTCCACGTAGCCACTTGTTCCGTAGCTTTGTCTGGTTAGAACCATTCGAGAGTGTCATTACTGTGATGGGAGCAAAATATTAACTGCTAATGGCTCGCCGGCTGCATAGGAGAATGACAAGAAGTGCAGAGAGCAAGCAACCTTCTACCTAGCGAGTTGGCGGTGCGGTTGGGGTCGCGTAGCTGTATGCTTGCATTCAGGAGATGGTGGGTTCGAATCTCACACCGTCGGCAGCTCTGAAGATGGTTTTCCGTGGTTTCCCATTTTCACACCAGGCAAATGTTGGCGCTGTGCCTTAATTAAGGGCACGGCTACTACCTTCCCAATCCTAACCCTTTCCAATCCTTGCGTCACCGGAAAACTTCGATGTGTTAGTGCGACGGTAAACCATTAGGAAAATTTAAAAAAAAACTCTGTGGAATGTATTTGATGCAATTCACACAAAGTGGACGTAATGGACGTTCACAAAATATTCAAACCAAATATTTAAATTTCTACTTCTTTTCTCCTGCATAGTCGAGCACAGTATTCTCCTTGGTAATCTAACCTCCTCCATTCGCCTCACATGACTCCACGACCGAAGCCACTTTAGTTTGTACGCACATTTCATTCCTGCCAGAGTCTTTATCTCCTCATTCCGAGTACTCTCTTGCCCTTGTTCCCAAATGTTTTTTCCGCAATCATTCCAGCTACTTTTATATCTTTTATTTTCCTCTTATGAATAATATATCATCAGTCCATCCAGCATTCACTCACGTATAATAAAGTCACTACCGGGCGAGTTGGCCGTGCGGTTAGGAGCGCGCAGCTCATCCGGGAGATAGTGGGTTCGAACCCAACTGTCGGAAGCCCTGAGGATGGTTTTCCGTGGTTTCCAATTTTCACACCAGGCAAATGCTGGGGCTGTACCTTAATTAAGGCCACGGCCGCTTCCTTCCCAGTCCTAGGCCTTTCCAGTCCCATCATCGCCGTAAGACCTATCTGTGTCGGTGCGACGTAAAGCAACAAGCAAAAAAACAAAAAACAAAGTCACTTCTTTCTTACAGAAAGCCGTTGATCGCAACAAGGAGGTCAGGCATTAGCTTTAGTACTACTATTTTGGGAGATTACACGTCCTAGGTAATTGAAATTATGCGCTTGTACTTGTCTTGTGTTCCCTACCTGGCATTGAACCTTATCAGGATTATTCCATATCTACCTCACTTAACTCTTCATAATGCTGATTTTGTTATCACACTCACTGCAACTCTTTTCAGGCATCAAGAAATTAGATTGCAGGCTTTCAGCGCAGTCTGCCATTAAGACCAAGTCGTCGGTATAGACCAAATTGCCGGGCTGAATGGTACAGACGAAAAAAATCGCTGCCCTTCTGAACTCTAGCTCGCGTGTTCGATCAAAATTCAAACCGGTTGTATTCGAAGGTGCTCAGATATGCCAGATTCGTGCTAGTAGATTTACTGGCACGTAAAAGAACTCCTGCAGGACAAACTTCTGGAATTTCAGCATCTCCGAAAACCGATAATGTTGCTACTGGGACGAGAAACTATTATTATTATTATTATTATTATTATTATTATTATTATTGATTAATAAATGTCCAACAAACAAAACCTAACCCTGCCCTTTTTAAACTTTGCAATAAATGACCCATTTAAACTGTGAACAATGTGAATATTTAAAACCCAGAACTCATTCTATCATCGATATGACTGATGCCCGAATATCAATAAAAAATTCCGACAGCCATGTTAAACGTCACTGTATTATGAATATAATATATATTATTATTATGATTATTATTATTATTTTGCCTTTGCTGGCAAGACCTAGTGTTTACAGTGCACTATGTCTTCTGGTATAGGCTAGAGCACTTTTGTTACTTTCATTTATCTGTCTCTGTCTTATCCTTGGCTTTGACAATATGAAAGTGACTGAGATATGAGTGATGCTTATAATGCCATTCCTTGTGCAGCCAGTCCCTGCTATGAATGGTATGAAAGTGTAGCTCATAGGGTCGGTCGGGGCATGCATTTCAGTGGGCTTGGCAGACTGATATGTAATAGCAACTTCTGGCCCGGTGAGGAAAGCAACGGGAAACTACCTCACTCCTCATTTCCCTAGTACGCCTCTTCAGTGATGCCTAGGCCATCTATGACAGCTGATGGCAGAGCTGTTGAGGATCCAACCAGCCTTAGGGGTGAAGACTGAACAAACAACATTATTATTATTGCCGGCCCCGTGGTGTAGGGGTAGCATGCCTGCCTCTTACCCGGAGGTCCCCGGTTCGATTCCCGGCCAGGTCAGGGATTTTTACCTGGACTTGAGGGCTGGTTCGAGGTCCACTCAGCCTACGTGATTAGAATTGAGGAGCTAACTGACGGTGAGATAGCGCCCCCGGTCTAAAAAGCCAAGAATAACGGCCGAGAGGATTCGTCGTGCTGACCACACGACACCTCGTAATCTGCAGGCCTTCGGGCTGAGCAGCGGTTGCTTGGTAGGCCAAGGCCCTTCAAGGGCTGTAATGTCATGGGGTTTGGTTTGGTTTATTATTACTATTATTATAATAATTTTATTATTATTATTATTATTATTATTATTATTATTATTATTATTATTATTATTATTATTATTATTATTATTATTATTATTATTATAGAACTAGGAATATCTGCAACAACAATATGTGTTTATCTAAAACCTCAAAATCCAATACTACAACACATTAGACAAACCGGATTGCTTATGCGCGAGTGAATGTCTAGTATTGAATTATAAGCTGAATAACTTAGAAGACTTTTCCAATTTTTTACGTCGCGGCATCACAGATAGGTCTTATGGCGACGATGGGATAGGAAAGGCCTAGGAGTGGGAAGGAAGTGGCCATGGCATTGATTACGTTACAAGCTAGTGTGAAAATGGGAAACCACTGAAAACCATCTTCAGGGTTGTCGAGAGTCGGGTTCGAACCAGCCGTCTTCCAGATGCAAGCTCACAGTTGCGCGCCCCTAACCGCACGGCCAACTCGCCCCGTAAATTAGAAGTACTGGAAATAAATATTATACGGAAAATACTCGGTCCATTAAGAGCTACTGAACTCTGGAAATCAAGAAGTAATCATTAAATATACTGTAACGTAGAAAACATAACAGAAACAATGCGGAAGAGGCGATTGATACTTTTTGAACATTTATACAGACCAAGCAGTTACCCGCGGCTTCACTCGCGTGGATTTCGTAATTTGATAAAAGTAATCGTTCCTCGGTGACTGTACTAACTCATTATCTGGAAATCCCTAAATATAAGAACTCACTGAAAAACTG
This sequence comes from Anabrus simplex, assembly GCF_040414725.1. Lineage (NCBI taxonomy): Eukaryota > Metazoa > Arthropoda > Insecta > Orthoptera > Tettigoniidae > Anabrus > Anabrus simplex. The sequence continues at coordinate 154,792,113 of NC_090266.1, forward strand.
AATTTCATTTACCCCAGAAACTCTTTGTAAACGACGTTTGTACTATTGCCTTTTCCGGCTAAGATGACCAAGTGACAATAGAACTGTACATGTGTGAAAAAATATTTTCTCAAGTCGGCAAAACAAACATGTTCCTTTATTTTTAAGAGGAGATTCCAAGTACCTATTTCCACGTATGTAACATCTTCAGGTCTTGAGGTATATGTATCCCAATAAAAAGAATTCAACCTTTATCAGTCCTTTCACCACCCCCTACCCCAGCTAAGCGGATTTTCCAAAAACAAAAACAAAAAATACCTGTTTCTTTATTTTTAAAGGAGATTCAAAATACCGATTTTGACGTCTGTAATATCTTCAGTTCTGAGATATAAGCATCCTCATAAAAAGTTATTCAACTCTTTTGTTCACTTCTTTTCACCCTCGTTAAGTGCTTTTTCCGAAAAAAAACGCGTTCCTGTATTTTTAAAGGACTTTCCAAATACCTAGTTTCATGTTTGTAACATGTTAAGTTTTGACATTCAATGTTGATATAAAAGTAATCATTTTAAAAATTCAACCGCTTTTTCATATCTTTTCAGCCCCTTAAGTGGATTTTCCGAAAAGAACAGGATACGTGTTTGTTTATATTTAAAACGGATTCAAAATACAAACTTTCACTTCCGTAACGTCTTCAGTTTTTGGGATATAAGTACTCTCATAAAAAGAATTGAATATTTTCTTCACATCTTCCCATACCCTCCCCCCTTAAGAGGATTACCGTAAGCAAAAAGTACATGTTTATTTATTTTTAAAGGAGATTCAAAATACCAACTTTCACATCTGTACACCTTTCGTTTTTGAGATATAAGTATCCTCATAAACAGAATTCCACACTTTTTTTCACCCCACCCCCATTAACTAGATTCCCCCTCCCCCTCCCACCAAAAAGGAAGGCGTGTTTCCTTATGTTCATAGGAGATTACAAATATAAATTTTCACTTCTGTAACTTTCGGGTTTTGAGATATAAGTATCCCCAATAAAAAAATTCACTTTCTTCAATTCCTTTCACACACCCCCCCCCCCACCACCCTAAGTGAATTTACCGAAGACAAAAAGTACGTGTTCTTTATTAATAAATGAGCTTCCAAATACCAGTTATCATGACTGAAACATCTTCAGTTTTCTAGATATATGTGTCCTCATAAAAGAAATTCAACTAATTTTCACCCCCACCCCAAGTTGATTTTTCCCCAAAATGTGCGTTTCATAAAGGAGATTCCAAAATACGGTACCAATTTTCATACCTGTAACAACTTTAGGTTTTATTAGATATAAGTACCCTCTTACACATAAATCAATTAATTTTTCAATTTATTCAACACCCCTTAATTGGATTTTGCGAAATTAAAAGAATACGTGTTGCTTATATTTTAAAGGAGATGCAAATAACAATTTTCACGTCTGCAACATCTTTCGTTTATGAGATGTAAGTATATTCATAGAAATAATTCAACCCTTAAGTGGATTTTCCTAGAACAAAAAATTAATATTTTAATTTTTAAAGCAGATTCCAAGTATCAATTGTCATGTCTGTAACATCTTCAGTTTTGGGGATATCAATATCCTAATAAAAATAATTAAACCCATTTTTCAGTACTTTTTACCCCCCCCCCCCAGGTGGATTCACCGAACACAAAAAATACATGTTTCTTTATTTCTATTAGAGTAACGTACTGAACCCATAATTCTACGAGGAATAAAGAATCTAAATTATTAATAAAACTTACGTGAAAATAGAATCCCCAGGGTAAATATAAATGCAGTTCAGCCTGGAGGAAAGTTGGCGTCCTACTCGCGGATTTGCGACACGTGTCGAGGTCATTTTCTCAAGAAAGACCGCGAAATTACATGTCAGAAATAAATTCATTACTCCCGTTGCAAGTATGGGGAAAATATAAAATGAATACCATAATAAATTATAAGTCTGTCTGAATTTATGGAATAAATTTCAAGAAAATTGGTCCAGTGGATGTGGAATTAGCAGATTGCACCACCGAGCTTCGTGGTGAGGGTGGCGTCCTCTCCGAAGGTATAAAAGAAATCCCTTCCTCCTACTTTTTTCATTCTATCTGAAGGTCTGGATGGTGAAACCCACGTCGCTCGTCTGCAAGAAAGTGCGGGGTTTATTTCTCAAAATAACTTGTTATATATTCGTGACAATGGTTCAAGTAGAGTATTAAATGGAAGGTGATAGAAATTTTAGTGAGCTTCCGCCGACGAAAACTGTGAAGGCTTAGATATATGTTTAAAATACGTAGCTGACTTTCTCTCTGTATTATATTGTGTGTGTTTGATATTGTCAAAGGAAAGTCTGAAGGCCAGCCAGTGAGGTCTGATTTTTGTTATCTATTGAAACACTTGGCCAGTATTAGGGTGAACTAAAGCAGAGTGCTGGGAGAACAGTCGTAGTTGCCAGTAGAGAAGGAGGTTCGTCACATGTTGAGAGAAAGAAGGAGAGCTGCTCGACTAAGTGGTATGTTCCGAGCTGTCAGCGGAGAGATGGCGTGGAATGACATTAGTAGACGAATAAGTTTGAGTGGCGTTTATAAAAGTAGGAAAGCTCACAATATGAAAATAAAGTTGGAATTCAAGAGGACAAACTGGGGAAAATATTCATTTATAGGAAGGGGAGTTAGGGATTGGAATAATTTACCAAGGGAGATGTTCAATAAATTTCCAATTTCTTTGAAATCATTTAGGAAAAGGCTAGAAAATCAACAGATAGGGAATCTGCCACCTGGGCGACTGCCCTAAATGCAGATCAGTATTTATTTATTTATTTATTGATTGATTAAAAACGCGAAGAAAGTGCGTCATTTGCGGTATTAATTGATAGCGAGTGTAAATAATCTGTGTATTTTAAGTTATATATATAAGAAGATGATGTCTATTGTAGCTATGAACGGCTAAATACGAGGGCAGCTGGCTAAATGTGGCCGGAATCTCCAGGAAGACTACTTTTACAGGTCTGTGTCTATATTTGTATTAATGATGTAGAATAGAATTTGTTTGTCCCAATAAAATTGTCAGTGCGTGTGTCGAATTCATATTTAATAATGATCAGGCGAATGTGTTATATTTCTGGTCGTCGTGTGAAACTCTTCAGAGCAGTAAAATTCACGTCGAGAAACTGTAAAATGCGAAGTCTAAATAATGTGTTAACATTCTTTGAGATAGTGTTCAAACTGTGTAAATTTAGGAAGGTGATAACGATAATGTAGTCGTGGTGAATGCAATAATTTCGAATATTCTATGAGTTCAGAAAGTTTTGTCGAAATGATAATAATAATAACAATAATAATAGCATTAATATTTACAGCAGGATACAATTCTTCAATGTTAAAAGTGTAATTAACAGATATGTTGAGTAAGATTTGCATTCGTCTCGAAATCCAGTGACGTCTGATAAAGTTATATTTATTCGTGGGAAGGTAATTTTTGTGACACCGTGTATGTTGGTGATATAGGAAATCACGGTATGTTATTGTATTCTTGAGGTCCGAAAGTTGTAGTAAAAATGAATGAAAAGGATTCTAATAAAATTGATCGTCACGGGATTGATGAGGTTTGAAAAGTTTTGATACAGGTAGAAATGGATTGTGCCGGAATGGTATGTTGAGAGAACAGTTGTGTAGATGTTGAAGGCATAGGAAGCCTGTATTTCATGAGTGATGCCACCGTGATAGGCGATGATGATGAATTTCTGAGACAGGCTATATTTGTCGATGGCGAAGTATTTTTGAGACAGGCTGTATATTAAATGTAACATTTCTGAGGCAGGCTGTAGTGAGATTCCGCTAACAATCCGGAACAGCTGATCGGGTTGGTTCGAAATGAGTGCTTTGTGACGCACATTATGATTTCATGTCAAGAACTCCCAGTGAAAAACAATTTCTGTAGAAGACTGTAGCCCTTGGCAGTTAAGTCGAAGTAACGATTTATGTAAAGTCAGCATAATGAATATTATGGTATGAGATCTCAAGGATAGAAGAGCATTCTGAATACACGGTGGGTGTAATTTGACTGTTATAACAAATTTCCATTCAGTAAATTTCATATATTACGAGACGATAAATTATCATTAATCTGGAAACATTGTTGGATGAGATATTGGACGTTATTTAAGTGATGGTATGGCTGTGTAGATTCATTGAATTTCGCTTCACTGGATAGTTTATGGATATGAATGTTTGGAATAGTGAGGTGGTAGGCGGTTTTGGGCCTCACCCTGGAATCACAGTGTGGATTTTTGCGATGGTGATGATTACTGTTTTGGCGATATTCACGGAATGTTAGACATGTGCTGAAATTCATTATTATTTTTCCAAACTTCATTGCGTATGTCGAGATCGTGTTTGAGTTGGGGATTGTTTTCCATGCGTTATTTATTTTCAATTTCACGTTTTATTGACTAGATAGGGACTTAGTTGCATTTCCAGACTTGCGTTCATTCAGTGGCAAGATTCCTTTCATTGTGTGTTATAGCTTCGACATGGTTTCCAGCTAAATATCGAAGAGTATGTTTGAAGTTACGATTTTGCCTGACATTTTAGAGGGTGCGTAGACAACCCAGTTTCCGCTCGAGGATAGATTTAGGACGTTACGCGTATCATAGGAATATACTGATTAGCATACGTCCTAGTTTCCGCTCGACGATAGGTTTAGAAAGGTGTGTGTGTGTGTGTGTGTGTGTGTGTGTGTGTGTGTGTGTGTGTGTGTGTACATAGATGTTAGTGTTAGGGTTTGTAGACATTATGTAGGCTTGACGGTAGGTTTTTTTTTGCTATGGGCTTTACGTCGCACCGACACAGATAGGTCTTATGGCGACGATGGGATAGGAAAGGCCTAGGAGTTGGAAGGAAGCGGCCGTGGCCTTAATTAAGGTACAGCCCCAGCATTTGCCTGGTGTGAAAATGGGAAACCACAGAAAACCATTTTCAGGGCTGCCGATAGTGGGATTCGAACCTACTATCTCCCGGATGCAAGCTCACAGCCGCGCGCCTCTACGCGCGACGGTAGGTTTTTTTTTTTTTTTTTGCTATTTGCTTTACGTCGCACCGACACAGATAGGTCTTATGGCGACGATGGGATAGGAAAGGCCTAGGAGTTGGAAGGAAGCGGCCGTGGCTTTAATTAAGGTACAGCCCCAGCATTTGCCTGGTGTGAAAATGGGAAACCACGGAAAACCATCTTCAGGGCTGCCGACAGTGGGGCTCGAACCCACGATCTCCCGGATGCAAGCTCACAGCCGCGCGCCTCTACGCGCACGGCCAACTCGCCCGGTGACGGTAGGTTTAGGGTGACGTCTGTATATATTCAAGTCTTAGGTTAGGTGTTTTTTGCGAAGTGACTTGAACGACGGTATTGTCTGCAGTAGTGTATGCAATGCGAAGAGTGTTAGCTAAGTAATATTGAAGCCATGTTTCGACAAAACCCTTACAAGCTGGAAGGCGTTTAGATAAGATTATGGAACCCCAGTGGCCTGAACGTGAGGGTTGTCCAACATTGGATACTTAGCTAATGGTGATTGAGTCTTACTGCTGTTTGCCACGCGCGTTTGAGTTCATTGAACTTAAGTATTTTAGTTTAATTATGGAGTTGATTGTTTTGTCGTTTAGACGTCCGATTGCTTTGTTAGTGTGCGTGTTGACACTTAGCTTATTTATGTGAGACTTGAATAACGAATGCGTGTTCGATTCGTCAGCTGGGAATAAATTTTATTTTCAACTTTTTTGCTTTAAGTCGCAACGACACAGATATGTCTAATGGCGACGGTGGGATGGGAAATGCCTAGGAAGTGGAAGGAAGCAGCCGTGGCCTTAATTAAGGTACAGCCCCGGCATTTGCCTGGTGTGAAAATTGGAAACCACGTTTCAACTTTTCGTTCTTTCATTTTTATAATAGTTGATTGCGGTCGATCAATAACTTTGTAGTTAGTTTGTTGGGACAAACAATAAGTAGATGGATCTGTAATTGTAGGCACCAGTTGTAATATGGAAAGACGTCCGTACATTGTTTTGATATTTTTGATTTTTTTTGTTACGGGCTTTACGTCGCACCGACTCAGATAGGTCTTATGGCGACAATGGGATAGGAAAGACCAAGGAATGGGAAGGAAGCGGCCGTGGCCTTAATTAAAGTACTGCCCCAGCATTTGCCTGGTGTGAAAATGGGAAACCACGGAAAACCATCTTCAGGGCTGCCGGCAGTGGATTCGAACCCACGATCTCCCGGATGCAAGCTCACAGCCGCACGCCTCTACGCGCACGGCTAACTCGCCCGGTGATTTTATTTTACCAATTGGACGTGTAATTTTATTAAACTTAACATAACCATTTATAACCTGAATGTTGGTTTTATAAGAACATTTTCCAAGTGATTTACCACTTTTTCTTTAACTTCAGTGTTTGGCATTTCTTCTAAATGCATGATGAATAAGTGTTTCCTGCATTTCGCAGTTTCGTTCCTTCAGAACGTCGCGACGTAAGATCCTCTCGGATCGAGTTGTTGTTGGTTCCTTCTGAACAGCTGTTTGCGTGATGCATGTTACAGCATCAGGATTATTCCATAACTTAAGTGTGTCACAAGATGACAATACATGGTGGAATATTTATTTTTAATTATGACTGCTGCTGTTAACTTGTAGTGAACACCATGCTTTCCAGTAGTATTTCGCAACCTATCCAAAGCAAGTGATAGACAATTTGGTTCGATTAAGGGTCCATTCGGCGGCTGTTCCCATATCCGACAGGGTATTTGACTGTTGGATAAACTTAATTAAATGTAAATCTGGAACTCTATTTGTTGAAGGTCAGATTGTCCACGGGTGGTGTGGATTCATTGTCAGCTATCGTTTGGATCAATAGGTGCCCGATTTTCAGGTTTTCTTTTCATTTATCTAGCTTTCGCTGTCCACTAATCTGTGATATTTCTACTTTTCTCCGAAGGAAGTTCTTCGATAGATGTAACTGATAAAAATCACGCAATGCAATGTGACTGCATTAAAACGTTAAATGATTGATAATTCTATAAAATTTAGGAAGCACATATTTTCTCCTCATTTGAAGTAGTTAGGCTCTTTTCTGAACCCCATGGTTTGGTTAAGATCGTGACCGAAATATTCCCGCTACGACCCCAGGATTTAAGAGTTCGATATTGCTCTACTGCAGCAGCTGTGGCCAACCAACGATGGAATGGTAAGTTCCATAACTTCGGACAGACTTACGATTTATTACCGTGTTAATTTCATATTTTTCCCATACTCGCAACAGGCGAAATGAATTATTTCTGCCCGGGCGTTTCACGGGTTTTCTTCATCCATCGGCCTTGGCACGTGTCGTTAGTTCGGAAGCCGGACGCAAATACTTCTCTAGGCTTAACTGCATTTACATTTACCCTGTGGGTTCTGTCTTCACATAGGGTTTAAGAATAATTTAGATTCTTTATTTCTGGATTTACTATGTCGCCAAAATCTCTCGTTATGAAGAATTTCTTGAATTTTGATAAATTGTTTAATATTCGAAGTCCACCTAAGTGTGCCGGCTTGATGCCGGGAGCTCGCACGAAAGAGTGAGGCTCTTGAAATGCAAACATGGCTGCTCTCAAAAAAGTAGTTTGTAGCTGAAATAAATATTGGGAAAAAGAAAAAAATAACTTTCTCATCCTAGAATTATGGGTTCAATACATACATACATACATACATACATACATACATACATACATTCATACATACATGCATGCATACATACATACATACATACATACATACATACATACATACATACATACATACATACATACATACATACTGAACCCATTTGGTCCATATTGAGGGATACCTACCTTTCTTACCTATCAGCAAAGTTCATGAGATCTGTTTCTTGGGTCGTATCGGGTTCTTCGTCACTTGCTGAGGTAAAGGTAGGGTTCAGTAATTCTAATCTATCTACTTGAATGAAAGGTCTGTTTAAAAGATTCCTATTTATTCATAAAATTCTAAAGCATTCTGATTTGTCAACGGTATCATTGAAATTAAACGTCTCCGCTGGACACCACAATCATTTTTATTACATAGAAGGTCAGAACACTGGTGTGAGCCTTTGACGTGTCTGCCTGATGGGCATTCTTACCAGAAACCATTGTCTCACTTTTATTAAAGAAAGGAAGGTCTGGAAATCCTTAAATTCGGCTGCCATGTGAGACTACATGTACCATCATAGTGATTCGTTATGGTCCAGCCCTCGTAACACGAACTCTGGACTCTGGGTATAATTAAGGCAGTCCAATCGGTGAGTGCCACACAGTGGTTCTAAGGCATGGACCCTTAATTGAATAGATTTGACCTGCGTCTATGTCATGGACCGACATCTAAACTTCTAAGTTACTTTAAAGTCATTGTGGATGATGACCGCAAGGAAAATGATGCTACAGTGGCATATGGCCCTAATCTAGGTCATTGAGGTTGATGACCCCCTGACCATCCAAGTTTCTAAGCTGAAGGCTAAACACAATTAAGTTACATCGGTTGATGACCAAAGTTTCCACTTTACTATCCCCAGAACATTCACTGCTCAATCAATCAAAGTTAAATAATACAACAATAGCAATGCTCACAAACTTTGTGGCAGTAAAATCCATTACCTTCGGATATGTCCCCTTAATCGTTACATTAACATTTACACATTCCCCAGAAAACAAACTAAGAGTTCCAGAATACATCTCCAAGTTATTCGCTTGATTTAAAGTTATTTCAAAATGCGTTTTCACTGAATTTAATAATTAAATAATTTTAAATGATTTAATGAAATCTTAAAGGACAACAAATTCTATCTCCGCGGACTCTGGTTTCTTCACAAATTCCTACGCAATTGTGTTCTCACAATTTTAACATCCTGTGATGTTTATCTGTTTATTCCTATTTGCTGGAAAAGAAGATTACATCATTCATGTCCACTTTATATATCTTGTTTCATGACCTCACTCTTTAAATCTAATCTAACCCTAGCCATTATTAACACTTGGATAGCCCTAATAATCTACGTGCAAACCAAAAGCAACTCGCCATATAATTACGATGTCTCGTCATAACATTTTATAAAGTCTGCGAACCCCTCACAGACAAACAATCATCACTACCATCGCTCTATATTTTGGACAACCCTGAATTTGGCTACTCTTGTTCATTATACTCTAAGCTGGTGGTTTCAAATGTTCATTACGTTCTCAATTTAAAAAAAATTCACAGTATCCAACAACTCGCACGTTATTCCCGGATGGACATTTCAACTAGATTCCATAATTATTTATCTCCGTCGCCACGAATGAAATCTCAATCCTACACGTAAACCACTACATGTCCCGTTACAACCCGTTCCCCTTCGATCCGCTGGCGGTCTCAGCTACAAACGACCCTTCCCTGTCTGTCAGTCTCGATATGGAACATCTGTTCATCATGCCTGACTGACCTCAAAGAATGAAACGTTTAACTTCGCAAAAAGACTAATTACAAAATACGATATATTCTAACCAACCAAATATGCACCTAGATTTACCTTTACACGTCCCACACTAATTATACACGTCGCAAATCAATACCCCTGCGGATTCCTTGCATATTGCTTTCCATTCCCAACATTATAAAATCTTCCTCGGGCTTCCACAAGTCCCGGCTTCATTGACAGGTCTCTAACCTGATTCACAAATCTCATCTCGACTCACACGACAAAACTAACCTCTGTTTCCCAACTCACGACTATCACCGACAAAGGAACTGGAATAAAGTCCTTACTAGAATTCACGACGTCTAATATGCACAGTGCTTTAATAATGAATAACTTCGCATAAAATGATATCGTATTTTAATAACTGGATTTTCACGAAATGCCTGAAAAATTCTACTAGATCTTTTTATTGTCGGTCAGACACAGTTTAAATGAGCCTAGAAAAACGTTTCACTCCGTGACCAAATTCATCACACTATACTCTCGCCCGACAGCGCTCTTCCACTCGATTGAAAATGGGTAACTATGGATTTCTTATATTCTTTACGTCAAAATTTCAGACAGAGAAATTTTACGTCGAATGAACATCATAATTTGAAATCACAAAATATAGGCAGTAAACACACGGAAATGACGATCTACATTGGACGTGATATCACTTCGAAACCCTATTCAATGACTTTTTACAACATCATACGGCACTCGTAAGACTTCAAAAATTTATCCAAGTGGAAAATAAAACAAATGACTCTTTTAGTCGTATTCTAACATTTACAAAACATTTACAAAAACCACATAGGGGTGACCACTGCGTCGTATATACCCCATTCAAATACACATATTTAGAGATCATGAAATAAGATATAATAGGTAGTAAGATGGTAAGTCACATACCTTATGTTACGCCATCGGTCATCATTGGCCTCACCAGTGACCCTGGCATTTTTACATTTCTGGCTTTACATATCATTATATTTCTTCAGGTTTCCTGGAAATAAAGCATATAAAAAAATACCCGTCACTTGTTTTGTTGAGCGCACCCGATGGACTGTAATTACTTCCGCACACGAATTTCTTTATTTATCACATAAAATTTATATTCGGTACTTTGACCGTCCTATCTGGTACAATTATTTCCACTCAAGAAAACTATCTCCACATGGAGTCAAGACCCCAGCCGCAATGGCTAAAATCTGCGGTTGAACTTAGTCTACTTTTGTTGTTTGATTTCACAGAGCAGCTCAACACTTTATCGTCCGCTTCGTAACACAAAATGCAGGAGAAGGAGACTTCGTCATGGCGTCCTTTCATATTTATAGCCTATACCGCCAAGAAAATTTCTATAAATTTTCTGACTTAACTAAGCTGTAATTACAAGAATTTTGAAGGTGACTACATACTCGCTACATTTCTGGCGGTAGTGTTCATGGACATTTAACATTTATACGTGTTCGATTTGTGGGATAAATGACCTCCTTTGATAGGCACTATATTTTTGACTTGGCTTGGGCACGCCATATACACGCGCTTTGAAATAGTTCACAAAAATGACTTAAGATTCTTCCGCCGTTGACACGTGCGACTGACGTCACGTTACCCAGAGCGTGGGACCGAAGGTAATCACCCCCTTGCCACGTATCAATTCCATGCTATCAAGAATCGAACTTCTTATTAAATTGACAATTTATGCAAAATATTCTTAGGGCACAAAGGTCATGGGTTCAATACATACATACATACATACATACATACATACATACATACATACATACATACATACATACATACATACTTACATACATACATACATACATACATACATACATACGTACATACGTACATACGTACATAATCATTATAGACAGTTATGCCTTTAAGCTTTCAGTCGGCAAGCCTCAGTAAATTTACTAAATGTCGCCACAATCCTCTATTTGCAACTGGTGCTGTGGCCTAATTTATTTGTAGGCTATACCTCTTATCTTTAAATCGCTAGAAACTGAGTCTAACCATCGTTGGTTTGTCTCCCTCTACTTCTCTTATCTTCCATAACAGAGTCCATATTCTCCTAGGTAATCTATCCTCCTCCATTCGCCTGACATTACCCCACCACTGAAGCCGGTTTATGCGTATAGCTTCATTCATTCATCGAGTTCATTTCTTAGCCTTTATCTCCTCATTCCGAGTACCTTCCTGCCATTGTTCCTACCTGTTTGTACAGCAATCATTTTCGCTACTTGTCTGTTACTTCTAACTTATGAATAAGATATCCTGAGACCACCCAGCTTTCGCTCTCGTAATGCAAAGTTGGTCTGAAAACAGGCCGATGAAATGAAATAGCGTATGACTTTTAGTGCCGGGAGTGTCCGAGGACATGTTCGGCTCGCCCGATGCAGGTCATTTGATTTGACTCCCGTAGGCGACCTGCGTGTCATAATGAGGATGAAATGATGATGAAGACGACACATGCACCCAGTCCCCGTGCCGGCAAAATTAATCGATGATGGTTAAAATTCCCGACCCTGCACGGAATCAAACCCGGGATCCCTGTAGCGAAAGGCCAATACACTAACCATTTAGCCATGGAGCCGGACACAGACCGATGTAAAGATAGTTTCGTCTGGGAGCTGACTTCCTTCTTACAGATTGCTGTTGATCGCAACTGCGAGCTCACTGCATTAGCTTTACTGCATCTTGATTCAATCTCACTTACTATATTACCATCCTGGAAGAAAACAAATCCTAAATACTTGAAATTATCTACATCTTCCAGCTTTGTATCACTAATCTGACATTCAGTTCTGTTGTTCTTACCTACTGACATCAATTTAGTCTTCGAGAGGCTAATTTTCATACCATACTCATTGCACTTATTTTCAAGTTGCAAGATATTAGACTGCAGGCTTTCGACAGAATCTCCCATTAAGACCAAGTCGTCAGCATATTCCAGACTGCTTACTACATTTCCACCTAACTGAATCCCTCCTTGCTACTTTATACCTCTCAGGTTATGATCCATGTAAACTACGAACAACACAGGTGCAAGATTACTGCCTTGTCTAACCCCTGCAGGTACCCGGAACAAAGAACTCATTCTACCATCAATTCTCACTGCAGCTCAATTGTCAACGAAAATGCCTTTGATTGATTTTAATAATCTAACCTTGATCACATAGTCCCCCAGTATGGCGAACATCTTTTCCCTCGGTACCCTGACATATGCTACGTCCAGATCAACGAATCATAAATACAACTGTCTATTCCTCTCGTAGCATTTTTCAGTTATCTAGTGCATACTGAATATCTGATTCCTACAGCCCCTGTATGGTCTGAAACCACACTGGTCTCCATACAACTTCCTCTCAAACACTGATCGCTCCCTCCCTTCCAAGATGGCAGTGAGTATTTTGCCTGGTATACTAATCAGTGAGTTACCTCGATAGTTGTTGCAATCCTTCCTGTGCCCTTGCTTATAGATAGGTGCATTACTGCTTTTGTCCAATGTTATTGTACCTTACCAACACTCCACGCCAACTCTTCTATCAAGCAATATCACTCCTGCCTTCCCGCTACTACAATTCAACATCTCTGGTCTAATTTCATCTATTCCTTCCGCTTTATGACAAAGGAGTTTATTGACCATCCTTTCATGTTCCTCAAGCGTAATTTCACCAACATCATTTTCCTCCTCCCCATGAGCTCCGTTGTTCGCGACACCACCAGGAATATTTCCTTTTACGATGAGAAGTTTTCAAAATATTTCCTCCACCTGTCCGGTGATTCCCTGGGATATACCATGAGTTCACCTGAATTACCCAAAACACTGTTTATTTCCTTTTCCTCTCCCTTCCTTTCTTTGTTACTGTCCAGAAAGTTTTCCAGGTTATTACCAAAATCTTCCCGCGACTTATTTTTGGATTCAACAACTATTTGATTCGCCCTGTTTCTTTCATCTATGTACAATACCTTGTTTGCATCAGCTCGAGTTTTGAGACATTTCTGATAAGTTCCTTTTTGTGTTTACATGCTGCTCTCACTTCTCCATTCCATCAAGATTTTCGCTTTTGCCCATCTTTACACACAGTTGTTCCTAGCCATTCCTTTGCTTTTGATACTACAGCATACCTGCATGCCTCCCATTTTCTTTCTATATCCTGAAATTGCTTACTGTCCACCGTTCGGGACTAATTACAGTATATCCATGTACTTCTGTCTAATTTCCTCGCCCTAGGGATGTTCTATCCTTCTTCGTTTGCAGACAGATTTCACTTTCTCTATCCTAGAGATACTTAGTTCACTACAGATCATGTAGTGGTCTGTTTCATCGAAAAATCCCCGAAAAACCCGTACATTCCTAACAGATTTCCTGAATTCGAAGTGGGTTTAGACATAGTCTATTATAGATCTGGTATCCCTAACCTGCCATGTGTAGAGGTGAACAGCCTTATGCTTCAAGAATACATTCGTAATTGCTAAACCCATACTAGCACAGAAGTCCAGCAGACGCGTCTCATTCCTATTAGCTTCCATATCTTTCCCACATTTAATATCATCCTTTCGCATCCTTCAGTTCTATTTCCAACTCTCGCATTGAAATATCCTATTAGCACTATCCCACCCCTGCTGTTGACCCTGACTACGATGTCACTCAATGCTTCATAAACCTTGCCAAAATTCATCCTCATCTGCACCCTCACATGGTGAATACACTGAGACGATTCTCATCCTACTTCCCTCAACTGCCAAATACACCCACATCATTCGCTCGTTTACGTGCCTAACAGAAACTATGTTGCGTGCAATAGTATTCCTGATGAACAGCCCTACCCCAGATTCTGTCCCTCCCTTTTTAACACCCGTCAAGTACACTTCATAAATTTCTTTCTCTTCCTCGTTATCTCCCCTTACCCGAATATCACTTACTCCTAGCACTTCTAGATGCAACGCCTTTGCAGACTCAGCCAGTTATACTTTCTTTCTTCAATAAGCGCCATAGGTCCGAGGCTTGTTTAAAATGTTCTGATTTCGGTAAATTCATGAAGCAGGATGCCACCTTACTTACACATAGTCAAAGTGAGTATATTTCCTAAAACGGGTTAGGGACCACGGTGGATTGTATACCCTAGCCGCCTGAGCACAAGGAGGGCCAGGACTCAGAATATGTCCGAAATGCCCACTCCCATTCCGAAGCAACTGGTATCCCGACTCTCAGGACCACTTACTATGTCACTCAGCCGTTGCCCATGGTTCACGAACTAGGACGTGACTACAGTAACCCACACCATGAACCGTAGAGATTAAAAATACCAATATTCAATTCTGTAAGATATTAAATTTCGAGATAATTTAGATATGCTCATTTTAAAATCCCCCCCATTTTAGTTTCCCTTAAAAGGATTTGCCGAAAACGGATCACCTATGTTTCTTTACATTTAAAGGAGATTCCTGATACCAATTTTTAAGCGTGTACTAAGTTACGTTTCTGAGATATACTGTAGATATAGTATTTCTAAATATTCACCACAATTTTCACTCTTGTTTTCCAAAAACAAAAAATATGTGTTTCTTTTAAAGGAGATTCTAAATAACAACTTTCATGTCTGTAATATCTTCAGTTTTTGAGATAAGAGTACCATCATAAAAAGCATTGAACGCCGTTTTAACCCCTTTTTTCAATCCTCCCAGTGGGATTCTTAGAAAAGAAAAAATACGTGCTTTCTTATTTTTAAGGAAGATTGTAAATACCAACTTTTACTTGCGTAAACTTGTAAGTTTTTGAGATATAGACCTTAGCGAAGGGATATCCAGAAATTCTCCCTTAGTGAGCACCTAAATTGTAATATAAATGTATCACCAACATTTCGTTTCTTTATGTCCAATAGTTTTGGCTTGGCGATGATGAGTCTATCAGTCAGTCAGGCAGTCACGCAGTCAGGACATGTTATTTTATATACTGTATAGACTAGCAATTACCAGCTGCTTCCCTCGCGTGGATTTCCTAATATACTTAAAAGTAATTGTTCAATACTGAGGCATTATCTGACAATCCGCAAAGTATACAAGCACCGAAAAATTGAGATTCATTTACCCCAGAAACTCTTCGTAAACCATGCTTGTAGTATTGCCTGCTGGGGCTAAGTTGACCATACGACATAGAACTGTGCATGTGAGAAACAGTCTTCTCTTCTCTCAAATCTTTAAAGGAGGTTCCAAATACCTATTTCCACGTCTGTAACATCTTCAGTTTTGAGATATAAGTATCCTCATACAAAATAATTCAACTCATTTTTCACGTCTTTTTATCCCCCATTAAGCGCCTTTTCCGAAAACAAAGAAACATATTCCAGTATTTTTAAAGGACATTCCAAATTCCAAGTTTCACGTCTGTAACATGTTAAATGTTTGACATAAACTGTAGATATGCCGGTACTCTTCTGAAAAATTCGTCCGTTTTTTCACTTCTTTTCACTCCCGTAAGTGGATTTTCCGGGGAAAATGTGTTTCTTTTTAAAGGAGATCCCAAATACAGGATTTCACGTCTGTAACATCTTCAGTTCCTGAGGTGTAAGTGTCCCCATAAGGAGAATTCAGCTCCTTCTTTACTTATTTTCATCCCCCCTCTTAAGTCAGTTTTCCGAAGACAAAAATGTACGCGTATCTTTGTTTTTGAAAGGAGATTCCAAATTCCAATTTTCACGTCTGTAACATCCTCAGTTATTTTAGATATAAGTATCCTAATACAGGTAATTCAACTAATATTTTTCAATTCCTTTAACCCCCCTAATTAATATTCCGGAAACAAAAGAGTACCTGTTTCTTTATTTTAAAAGAGATTCCAAAGACCAGTTTTCAAGTCTGTTATCCTTATAAAAAGTATTCAACTCCTTTTTCACCCCCAAGCTGATTCAGACCCACCCCCCAAATGCATGTTTCTTTACTTTTAAAGAAAATTCCAAATAGCAATTTTCTCGTCGATAACATCTTATGTTTTTTTAGGTATAAGTATCATCATACAAATAATTCAACTAATATTTTTCAATTCCTTCATTCCCCTGAAGTGAATTTCCCGGAAACAAAAAATGGGTGTTTCTTTATTTATAAAGGAGCTTCCAAATACCAGTTACCACGAGTGCAACATCTTCAGATTTTGAGATAAGTTACATTAATCCTCCGAAAAAAAAATGCGTGTTTCTTTATTTATAAAGGAGCTTCCAAATACCAATTACTACGAGTGCAACATCTTCAGTTTTTGAGATAAGTTATATGAATCTTCAAAAAAATAATTCAACCCCTTCCCCCCAAATTGATTTTTCACCAGAAATGAGTCTTTATTTTGAAAGGAGATTCCAAGTACCACTTTTCACGTCTGTAACATCTTTAGATTTTTAGATATAAGTATCCTCGTACAAATAATTCAACTAATTTTTCAATTCCTTCACTCCCCCTTAAGTAGATTTTGCGAAAACAAAGAAATACGCACTTCTTCATTTTTCAAGGAGACTCTAAATACCAATTTTTACGTCTGTAACATCTTCAGTTGTTAAGATCACTATCCTAATAAAAAGAATGCAATCCCCCTTTCAGTCCTTTTTACACTCCCTTGAGTGGTTTTACCAAAAACAAAAAAATGCGAGTTTCTTTATATTCCAAAGAGATTAAATGTACCAGTTTTCACATCTGTAAAATCTTACGTTTTTGAGATGTTCTGTAGATATGCTCATTTTAAAACTGGACGCCCTTTCTCAGTTTCCTTTAAGTGGATTTAACGAAAAGAAATTTTCTATGTTTATTTACTTTTACAGGAGATTCCATATACCAATTTTCACATCAGTAACATGTTACGTTTTTGAGATATATTTTAGATACCGTCTTTTAAAAAATTCGCCCCCTTCATCACTACTGTTCACCACCTATTAAATGGATTTTCCATAAACGAAAAAAATACGTGTTTCTTTATTTTTAAGGTAGATTCCAAAAGCCAATTTTCATGTCTGGAACATCTTCAGTTTTTTTATATATAAGCATCCTCATATAAGGAACTGAACCCTTTTTTCAACTCTTTTCACCCCCCTTAAGTTCGGCTCCATGGCTAAATGGTTAGCTTGCTGGCCATTGGTCATAGCGGCCACGGGTTAGATTCCTGGTAGGACGGGAATTTTGACCATAATTGATTAATTTCGCTGGCACGGGGGATGTATGTATGTGTCTTCATCAATATTTCATCCTCATCACTATGCGCACTTCGCCTGCGGGTGTCAAATCAAAAGACCTGCAGCTGGCGAGCCGAACATGTTCTCAGACACTCCCGGCACTAAAAGCCATACGTCATTTCTATTTCATTGCACCCCGCCTTAAGAGGATTTTCAGAAAAAGAAAAAATACGTGTTTCTTTATTTTTAAAGGAGATTCCAAATGCCGATTTCTACGTCTCTAAACTCTCAAGTTTTTGAGATATAGGTATATTATTTTAAACAATTCAACCGCCTCTTCACCCCCCTTAGCGATGGAATATCCAAAAATCCTCACTTAGTATCTACATTGTAATGTAAATGTATTTCCAAAATTTCATTCCTTTCTGTCAGTCAGTCAGTCAGTCAGTCAGTCAATCAGTCAGTCAGGACATATTACTTTATGTATATAGGTGGATGACAACAGGTTAACCAAACAGATCTTCAAATATCGTTGGAGCAAGAAGTCAACAACTTGGATTCATGAAGTCAAGAAAGATTTGAAAACAAACGTTATAAGGGAAGAAGCAGCAGCAGCAGAGAGAGAGAGAGAGAGAGAGAGAGAGAGAAAGAGACTTTTAGAAAGAAATTGTAAAAAAGAGAAGGATTCCAAGGTCGGGAGGGAAAGAAGGAAGGCTCAAAATGGTCCGAGAAGATGAAAAGGAGACAGAGTGAGCAGATGAAGGCGTGTTGGGAGAAGAAGAGCGAACATCAAAGGATGAAGCATTGAAACTGTTACGAGGTCCCTAGAAGTCCCAAACCGAGAAATGATAATAATAATAATAATAATAATAATAATAATAATAATAATAATAATAATAATAATAATAATAATATTAACAATAATAATGTGCATGGATATGAGCATGTCTAAAGCTTTATATCATGCTCGCTCACATGTCTTAGTAGTGCAAGTTTACTCTTGTCTGGAGCCAGCCACTATATTCTTGTACTGTACACGACAGTTCCAGATAATGTTGCTGCCAATTGAGCTGTGGTGCCCAAAAGACTTCTGTTGCATCTGTCATACAAAGCAAGTCAGCTGTAGGTAGAGATCCCCATTGAGACGACACGTCCCATGTCCATCAACTCTGTGGTGAAGCTTTGTCTGCTCTAAGAAACTGGTCCTGCTTGAAGACGGAAATGGTGGAGAAGAGTCATTAAAAGCAGGTTTTCGAATCGCGATGAAGTTGCTTGCAGTTCTTTTACTCAGCTCATCTCGCTTCCAATGTTTGGCGCTCCACACGGAACAAAAACAAAAGAAGACGACTAATAATAATCCAGCTAAATGAGAGAAGGAACCGGACCAGCTCACAGCCAGGACGTTCACCTCAAGCCTGCCTGCCTGCTTGCCTGCAAAAAGAACTCCAGGAATCACACACAGCATTGCCTCGAGGCACTGAGCCACCTTGCTACGGCTTTTTATTGCTCTCGCCTTCCCAGCCAACAGTGACAAGAAGCAGCAGTAATCACAATAACTGAAGTATGAAATGCAAACATATTTTCTGAATGACTTCTTCACTTGCTTCCGCGGAAACTTGGATGCGTTTGACAAAATTATTTATGGGCAATGATGGCGTACTCCGTGTTCTTGTAAAACGTATCCAATCAACCGACCGGCCACATTTCCTCAATAAACTTCAAGGAATTGCATTGTTCGGCTTTCTGAAGCCACCATAAAAATTTAGTGAGGATCTTCTTGTTGAAATTACACTGCATCAAACAAAAATCAGGTAAGCTCGAAGTTCTGTGTTATTATTATTATTATTATTATTATTATTATTATTATTATTATTATTATTATTATTATTATTATTATTATTGCTAGTTGCTTTACGTCGCACCGACACAGATAGGTCTTATGGCGACGATGGGACAGGGAAGGGGTAGGAGTGAGAAGGAAGCGGCCGTGTCCTTAATTAAGGTACAGCCCCAGCATTTGCCTGGTGTGAAAATGGGAAACCACGGAAAACCATTTTCAGGGCTGCCGACAGTGGGGTTCGAACCTACTATCTCCCGAATACTGGATACTGACCGCACTTAAGCGACTGCAGCTATCGAGCTCGGTATTATTATTATTATTATTATTATTCTTATTATTATTATTATTATTATTATTATTATTATTATTATTATTATTATGTCCGACTCGTTGGCTGAACGGTCAGCGTACTGGCCTTCGGTTCAGAGGGTCCCGGGTTCGATTCCCGGCCGGGTCGGGGATTTTAACCTTAATTGGTTAATTCCACTGGCACGGGGGCTGGGTGTATGTGTTGTCTTCATCCTCATCACGACGCGCAGGTCGCCTATGGGTGTCAAATAGAAAGACCTGCACCTGGCGAGCCGAACCCGTCCTGGGATATCCCGGCACTAAAAGTCATACGACATTTCATTTCATTTCATTATTATTATTATTATTGTTGTTGTTGTTATTATTATTATGTCCGGCTCCATGGCTAAATGGTTAGCGTGCTGGCCTTTGGCCACAGGGGTCCCGGGTTCGATTCCCGGCAGGGTCGGGAATTTTAACCTTAATTGGTTAATTTCGCTGGCACGGGGACTGGGTGTATGTGCCGTCTTCATCATCATTTCATTCTCATCACGACGCGCAGGTTGCCTACGGGAGTCAAATCAAACGACCTGCATCTGGAGAGCCGAACTTATCTTCCGACACTCCCGGAAGTAAAAGCCATACGCCATTTCATTTCATTTCATTTCATTTCATTTCATTATTATTATTATTATTATTATTATTATTATTATTATTATTATTATTATTATTATTATTAAATACATCACAACTGGGAAATATCCCGGTGGCAATGATCACTTACAGTAGTGTGATAATAAAGTCAAGTTAAAACATAATTTTATAACAACAACAACAAGTGTACAACTAGCAATTCCATGGAAGGAAAATATTAGAAGAAATACTACTAGTTTATCATTGTAAATCCAGCACCATCATATACAAATTCATACACAAGTGTTTCCAGTGCTTAACACTACGGCTTACAATACTATAGGTTGAGCTTATCATTACAAGTGATAGTAAAGGAAAGTTAAAACATAACTATCCAACAGCAACAACTACAACAACAAGAGTACAACAAGCAATTACACGGAAAGAAAATATTACAAGAAATACTGCTAGTTTAACATTCTAAATCCAGCATCATCATATACAATTTCACACACAACTAAAGCTTTACGTGAAATCTAAACAATATTACCATGCATTTCCATTTCCAGTATGCCCGTCTCCGCGGCTACCTGGTTAGCATGCTGACCTTTGGTCCGGGGGCCTCGAGTTCGATTCCCGGATGGAACGAGGATTCAAACCTCCACTGGTTAATTACTCTAGCTCAGGGACTCTTTGTGCCGTCTTCAACATATTCGATTTCACACCAAGTAGGTCGTCCATGTGCGTCAACTCGAAAGAGCTGCACCAGACCTCTGCTGGGGCTATACGTCATTTAAAAATATATTTTGAAAATCTCACGTCCATTGGCCGGAATTTCAATCGTAGCCACCTTGATGAGGAGCCAATGACCATGTCTTTCGGCTATCACGTCCCCCTTGTTATTCTGTTGTTTTCTTTATTTACTATTCGCCTTACGTCGCACCGACACAGAAAACTTAGTTATTATGGCGACGGCGGGATAAGAAAGGGCTTGGATTGGGAAAGAAGCGACCCTGGCTTTAATTAAGGTCTAGCCCCAGTATTTGCCGGGTATGAAAGTATGAAACCACGGAAAACCATCGTCACGGCAGCCGACAGTTGGGTTCGAACCAACTATCTCCGGAATGCAAGCTCACAACTGCACGTCTCTAACCGCACGGCCAACTCGCTGGCTTATTATTTCATCTTACCTTGTGTGTGTGTGTGTGTGTGTGTGTGGTATCACACTTAATCAAGCGTCGCATCAGCCAAAGGATATTAATGTACGCCGTCAATGCTACTTTCTTGTCAGTCACAAATTGTACTTGTTGCACGTGTTTTAAAACATGGCAGAAATTATATTGGATGAACTACGCTACGCATAAGGCTATTACAACATAGAGACCGAGCAATTTGGCTACGCTGTTTGGATCATAGAGCTGACAGCTTACATTCGATAGGTAGTGAGATCGAACTTCTCTGTCTTCAGCCATGAAGATGATTTTTCATGGTTTCCAATTTAATACCAGAAAATGCTGGGGCTACACCTTAAAAAAGGTCACCGTTCTTTCCTTGCCCAGTCCTGTCCTATCCCATCGTCGTCATAGAATCTATGTGTCGGCGCGACGCAAAATAAGTCGTAAAAAACGAAGAAAATAATAATAATGCTTTCTACGCCCCACTAACTACATCTTTATGGTCCTGGGAGAAGTCAAGGTGCCGGAATATTGTCGCTCAAGAGTTCTTTTACGTGCCAGTAAATCTACCGATATGTGAGCTTGCATCCGGGAGATCGTGGGTTCGAGCCCCACTGTCGGCAGCTCTGAAAATGTTTTTCCGTGGTTTCCCATTTTCACGCCAGGCAAATGCTGGGGCTATACCTTAATTAAGGCCACGGCCGCTTCCTTCCAACTCCTAGGCCTTTCCCATCCCATCGTCGCCATAAGACCTATCTGTGTCGGTCCGACGTAAAGCAAAAAAAAAATCTACCGACACGAGGCTGACGTATTTGAGCACCTTCAAATACCACCGGACTGGGCTAGAATCGAACCTGCCAAGTTGGGCTCAGACGGCCAGCGTTCTACCGTATGAGCTACTTAGCCCGGAAAAGAAAAGAAATCAGCACAGATCAGAATGTCTGAAAACACGTCGGTACAGAAGTCAGCCTCATCAGTCCTGGTGTCCAGCTGACTGCTAGACTTTCCAGAATTTTATAACCTGACTCTCCACTGAGAGGATGTGGGCCTACTGAACTATTCATGAATTCAAGGTAATTTTTGTTTCAGTATCTTGAAATACGTCAGTTGGTTGCACTGCAAGATATGAAATGGTGTTCGGAAGGAAACAAGAAATCACGTAAGGTGAAATAATATATTTTTATTACGTACCATGTGATATGTTTTGGGTACCAATAACGACCACCGGGCGAGTTGGCCGTGCGCTTAGGGGTGCGCGGCTGTGAGCTTGCATCCGGGAGATAGTGGGTTCGAATCCCACTGTCGGGAGCCCTGAAGATGGTTTTCCGTGGTTTCCCATTTTCACACCAGGAAAATGCTGGGGCTGTACCTTAATTAAGGCCACGACCGCTTCCTTCCAACTCCTAGGCCTTTCCTATCCCATCGTCGCCATAAGACCAATCTGTGTCGGTGCGACGTAAAGCTACATACATACATACATACATTATCATTATAGACTGTTATGCCTTTCAGCGTTCAGTCTGCAAGCCTCTGAGAATTTACTAAACGTCGCCACAATCCTTGATTTGCAACTAGTGTTGTGGCCTCATTTAGTTCTATACCTCTTATCTTTAAATCGTTAGAAACCGAGTCTAACCATCGTCGTCTTGGTCTCCCTCTACCTCTCTTACACTCCATAATAGAGTCCATTATTCTCCTAGGTAACCTATCCTCCTCCATTCGCCTCACATGACCCCACCACCGAAGCCGGTTTATGCGTACAGCTTCATCCATCGAGTTCATTCCTAAATTAGCCTTTGTCTCCTCATTCCGAGTACCATCCTGCCATTGTTCCCACCTGTTTGTACCAGCAATCATACTTGCTACATTCATGTCTGTTACTTCTAACTTATGAATAAGATATCCTGAGTCCATCCAGCTTTCTCTCCCGTAAAGCAAAGTTGGTCTGAAAACTGACCGATGTAAAGATAGTTTCATCTGGGAGCTGACTTCCTTCTTACAGAATACTGCTGATCGCAACTGCGAGCTCACTGCATTAGCTTTACTACACCTTGATTCAATCTCACTTACTATATTACCATCCTGGGAGAACACACAACCTAAATACTTGAATTGATCGACCTGTTCTAGCTTTGTATCACCAATCTGACATTCAATTCTGTTGAATTTCTTACCTACTGACATCAATTTAGTCTTCGAGAGGCTAACTTTCATACCATACTCATTGCACCTATTTTCAAGTTCCAAGATATTAGACTGCAGGCTTTCGGCACAGTCTGCCATTAAGACCAAGTCGTCAGCATAGGCCAAACTGCTTACTACATTTCCACCTAACTGAATCCCTCCCTGCCACTTAATACCTTTCAGCAGATGATCTATGTAAACTACGAACAGCAAAGGTGAAAGATTGCAGCCTTGTCTAACCCCTGTAAGTACCCCGAACCAAGAACTCATTCTACCATCAATTCTCACTGAAGCCCAATTGTCAACATAAATGCCTTTGATTGATTTTAATAATTTACACTTAATTCCATAGTCCCCCAGTATGTCGAACATCTTTTCCCTCGGTACCCTGTCATATGCTTTCTCTAGATCTACGAAACATAAACACAACTGCCTATTCCTCTCGTAGCATTTTTCAATTACCTGGCGCATACTGAAAATCTGATTCTGACAGCCTCTCTGTGGTCTGAAACCACACTGGTTTTCATCCAACTTCCTCTCAACCGGTGATCGCGCCCTCCCTTCCAAGATGCCAGTGAATACTTTGCCTGGTATACTAATCAATGAGATACCTCGATAGTTGTTGCAATCCTTGCTGTTCCCTTGCTTATAGATAGGTGCAATTACTGCTTTTGTCCAATCTGAAGGTACCTTACCAACACTCCACGCTAATTTTACTACTCTATGAAGCCATTTCATCCCTGCCTTCCCACTATACTTCACCATTTCAGGTCTAATTTCATCTATTCCTGCTGCCTTATGACAATGGAGTTTATTTACTATCATTTCCACTTCCTCAAGCATAATTTCACCAACATCATTTTCCTCCTCCACATGAGCTTGGCTGTTTGCAACACCACCATGATGATTTCGTTTTACATTGAGATGTTCAAAATATTCCCTCCACCTCTCCAGGGATTCCCTGGGATCTATTATGAGTTCACCTGAATTACTCAAAACACTGTTCATTTCCTTTTTCCCTCCCTTCCTAAGATTCTTTATTACTGTCCAGAAAGGTTTTCCTGCTGCTTGACCTAGCCTTTCCAGGTTATTACAAAAATCTTCCTATGACTTCTTTTTGGATTCAAAAACGATTTGTTTCACTCTGTTTCTTTCATCTACGTACCAATCCCTGTCTGCCTTGGCCCTTGTTTGGAGCCATTTCTGATAAGCCTTCTTTTTACGTTTACAAGCTGCTCTCACTTCATCATTCCACCAAGATGTTCGCCTTTTCCCATCTTTACACACAGTTGTTCCTAGGCATTCCCTCGTTGTTTCTATTACAGCATCCCTGTATGCCACCCATTCACTTTCTATATCCTGAACCTGCTTACTGTCTACTGTTCGAAACTTCTCACTAATCATATCCATGTACTTCTGTCTAATTTCCTCGTCCTGGAGACTTTCTACCCTTATTCGTTTGCAGACAGATTTCACTTTCTCTACCCTAGGCCTAGAGATACTTAGTTCACTACAGATCAGATAGTGGTCTGTATCATCGAAAAATTCGCGAAAAACTCGTACATTCCTAACAGATTTCCTGAATTCAAAGTCTGTTAAGATATAGTCTATTATGGATCTGGTACCCCTAGCCTCCCATGTGTAGCGGTGAATAGCCTTATGCTTGAAGAATGTATTCGTAACAGCTAAACCCATAGTAGCACAGAAGTCCAGCAAACGCTTCCCATTCCCATTAGCTTCCATATCTTCCCCACATTTACCAATCACCCTTTCGTATCCTTCAGTTCTATTCCCAACTCTCGCATTGAAATCGCCCATTAGCACTATTCTATCCTTGCTGTTGACCCTGACCACGATGTCACTCAATGCTTCATAAAACTTGTCAACTTCATCCTCATCTGCACCCTCACATGGTGAATACACGGACACAATTCTTGTCCTAATTCCTCCCACTGACAAATCTACCCACATCATTCGCTCATTTACTTGCCTAACAGAAACTATGTTGCGTGCAATCGTATTCCTGATAAAGAGCCCTACCCCAGACTCTGCCCTTCCCTTTCTAATACCCGTCAATTACACTTTATAATCTCCTATCTCTTTCTCATTATCTCCCCTTACCCGAATATCACTTATTCCTAGCACATCCAGATGCATCCTCTTTGCTGACTCAGCCAGTTCTACCTTCTTTCTTCCATAAGCCCCATTAATATTGATAGCTCCCCATCGAATTCCATTTCGTTCGCCAAGTTGTTTCCAAGGAGTCCTTCGCCTGTCAAATGGGAGTGGGACTCCATTACTCCCATAGGTCCGAGGCTTGCTTAAAGTGTTCTGAGCTCGGTAAATTCATGAAGCAGGATGCTGCCCTACTTGCACATAGTCCAAGTGAGGATCTCTCCTCTAACGGGTTATGGACCACCGGTGAATTGTATAGTCCTAGCCGCCTGAGCACAAGGAGGGCCACGACTCAGAATATGTTCAAGATGCCCACTCCCATTCCATAGCAACTGGTATCCCGACTCTCAGGACCACTTACTAGGCCACTCAGCCGTTGCCGATGGTTCACGAACTATGACGTGTCTACAGTAACCCACAAACATGAACGTAAAGCAAATAGAAAAAAAAAAGAAAAAGAAGTGGAAAAATCTCTTCTACATATTCATACTTTCTGAAGTGGAATTGTAACCTCGTCCTTCCGAGGGAACCAATCACACCTTTAACCACCTCCGCTAGGCAGCTCCTCATCAGTAATAAACTTAAAATCTTTTAAAGGTAAGTTTCACAATTAAGGTATAAAATTCTGCAGTTCTCCCTTTCGTTCTTGACTGTCCCCTTCTTTTTCCTGGCCTTTTCACAATTCCGAGGCGGCAAAGGCGTGCTTGGTTCACACGGAAGGACGTGGGTTCAATTCCCTGTAAGGAAGTCAAAACATTTAAGAAACGAGATTTCCACTTCCGGAGGTGAGCGTGGCCCTGTGGTTCATTCAGCCTACACAAAAAATGAGTACCAGGTTAATTCCTGGGGGAAAAGGCGGCCGTGCGTAGAGCTAACCAATCTACCCAACCAAATGCTGGGGTTACGTATAATGGAAGCATTTACCTTCGACCCCTCCCAGGGCCTTCATGGCCTAGTTTTACGGTCTGTTGTCTTTCCTGTCGCTAACCCTGTGTGGAGGCATGTATTCACTATTGCGTTTCTCTGTTGTGGTTGGTAGTGTGATATGTTGGGTTGTGTCTTGATTGCGAACAGTCCCCATTGCGGACAAGGCAAAAATCGTCCAGATTCCGAACAACTAAATAGACCCTGTCCAGATTGCGGACACGTGTTGACCTGGGATACATGAAACAGATACAATTTTCAAAACAGTCTCATATTTAACTTTTGCTCTAGCAATATTAACATGAACTGGTACATTGGGATGTTTTCGAGAACCTAACAATATCTAAAAATAAATTGTCTTATTGCAAATATTTAATAATTTATTTTGAGGTAATCTTACCATTTAGAAGATTATCTCATGTTATTGTATAACAAAACTAGAGGGGTGGTTATTTATGGTGGATTAGACATAGTTGTAGTATTAATAGGTTTTTAATAAAAAACTACATAAGCAGTGTAAGAGTCATTTTTTTAGCTAGTTGTTTTACGTCGCACCGACACAGATAGGTCTTATAGCGACGATGGGACAGGGAAGGGGTAGGAGTGGGAAGAAAGCGGTCGTGGCCTTAATTAAGGTACAGCCCCAGCATTTGCCTGGTGTGAAAATGAGAAACCACGGAAAACCATTTTCAGGGCTGCCGATAGTGGGGTTGGAACCTACTATCTCTCGAATACTGGATACTGGCCGCACTTAAGTGACTGCAGCTATCGAGCTCGGTTATTTATTTCTAAACAAGTGTTTTTTTCTTACAAGCTTTTAAATTTTTTGGTGTATTACTCAGTATTTCAATTGTGTGTACCAGAACTTGGTGCACCAATTGAGGGTAAATTGTTTTGCTGCCCGTCAAATTAGAATTTTATTCATATCCAAGTCAACATTTATAGTCAAACGGGCTGGGCAAATTTATATTTCCTGTGGGAAGGGGTCTATAACTCTAGCCACTCGTACAAAGGGTTGAACTGAAACAAACTTTAAAGACACCCGTACCAAAAAAGTAGTTTACTTGTTTGCCGCAAAACTTGCCATTTCATATGTAATTGCTGCTAGGAGTAGTCACAGTTTTCTTGGTGTAGTATCCTAGTATTCGTAGTATTTTTCTGTTGTGCTGTACTTGTAATGGAGTTAAACGAGGCAGAGAAAGGAAAACGGGAAAATAAACACGGTGTAGTGACGCGGCTTTGTCTCAAGGACAAAACTTCAAAGTGTGAAGGGAAGCTTATGAATCAGGATGGCGAAGTAATCAGGGTTATCGACCACCAATGTGTTCTGGGCGAAGCCAGCATAGATGTGAAAAAAGCAATTTACAATGCAAAGGAGTTGGCCCGCGAGGACAGCGATACGCAGGTTCGTCAGATTTACAATCAAGTGTTTCATTCATTGTAAAACAGGGGCTATGAATTCGTCACTTGCTTGCCTCAGTATTCTAATGTACGAAGCTCGCTGTATTCCATTAGAAACCAGGCGCAGGGAGTACAAAAAAAAAAAAAAAAAAACAAAGCAGCCAGGGGAAGATGTTTTTGTCGAAGAAACTCTTAAAATGAGCGATGAGAGCAGTTTTCTTTTGGCTGACGATGGTGTGCGGGATAGGACATTTCTTTTTGCTAGGGGCTTTACGTCGCGCCGACACAGATAGGTCTTATGGCGACGATGGGATAGGAAAGGCCTAGGAGTTGGAAGGAAGCGGCCGTGGCCTTAATTAAGGTACAGCCCCAGCATTTGCCTGGTGTGAAAATGGGAAACCACGGAAAACCATTTTCAGGGCTGCCGATAGTGGGATTCGAACCTACTATCTCCCGGATGCAAGCTCACAGCCGCGCGCCTCTACGCGCACGGCCAACTCGCCCGGTTATTTTTTTTTTTGCTAGGGTAAAAAGAAAAGAAGTTATGAGAGATAAAACCAGTTTTATTATGGATGGAACTTTTAAAAGTTGTAGCACTCATTTTACTCAGATATATACAATCCACGCAGTACGCTACTGTTCGTTCGTAATCTGTTTTCCCTCCAGGGTCAGTTTTTCCCTCGGACTCAGCGAGGGACCCCACCTTTACCACCTCAAGGGCAGTGACCTGGAGCTTCAGACACTGGGTCTGGGGATAAAACTGGGGAGGATGACCAGTACCTCGCCCAGGCTGCCTCACCTGCTATACTGAACAGGGGCCTTGTGGGGGGGGGGGATGAGAAGTTTGGAAGGGATAGAAAAGGAAGAGGGAAGGAAGCGGCCGTGGCCTTAAGTTAGGTACCATCCCGGCATTTGCCTGGGGGAGAACTGGGAAACCACGGCTTAGGAGGGAATCGAACCCCCTCTACTGAGCTGACCTCCCGAGGCTGAGTGCACCCCGTGCCGGCCCTCGTACCACTTTTCAAATTTCGTGGCAGAGTCGGCCCTCTGGGGGTGGCAGCTGATCACACTAACCACTACACCACAGAGACGGACGTACGCTACTGTGATACCCATAATCTTTGCTCTCCTACCGAACAAGAAGTATGAAACTTATGTACGTATGTTTCGGATGATCTTAGAAGTAGTGCCGAACTGGGCTTCTAATAACGGTTAACACTTACTTTGAAGCAAGTGTAATTTCAGCTCTAAGAGAGGTGTTTCCTACGGTGAACAAAAATGGGTGTTATTTTCATTTTACTAAATGCTTGTGGCGACAAGTTCAAGACCTTGGTTTGAGAAATTTATGTAAGGAAGATAGTGAAGTTAAGTCTCACATTCGTTTGTGCGCTGCAGTGGCATTTCTGAAGCCAAAGACGTAGACGAAGGGTGGATTGTTATCCTAGAGGCAGCTCCATCAAACGAGAAGTTGACGGAATTCTTCAACTACTTCGTGGAGGGTGGTACTACAAGATTAATAGCTTGGAAGATCGCACCCGAGAATTAAGGAGCTTATCAAGAATTTAAAGTCTGAACCGGAATACTACAACCAAAAAATAATGCGAATGGAACTGCACGAGGAAGGGGTTGAAAGGAAGAAGTACGTGGTGCTAGATCGAAGAATAGCGAAAATCACAAAACGCTACGAGGAAAACGGCGAAATAAAACTATTTTTGAAAACAATACCATATGCACTGAAACTGGAGTAGTGCTGAAGCTGATGAGGAAAGTTGTAAATGTAGATTCGTAAATATTGACTGTAAATACAACATTTATTTTAGCTGATGGGAATGTTACGTGTTGGGTTAACTTACAATGACAAGGCCTGATGACTGCTTTGTTTATTGCCAGAATACATTCGAATCACCCCGGTAATAATTAAAGCGGCTTTCTAAAGTACATAAGAAGACTGTAAGGGCCTTTAGTGATGCATACTGCTGCTACAATCCACCTAGGTAAGTAGCGTGACATATATAATAGGTGAATGCATAAGTTTTTGCCAGGTTTTTGTGGTAAGGAAAGCACGTAATTTTCAAAGGAAATTTTTTTTTTTTTTTTGTTAAATCAAAATATTGGCCATTGGCTTCTACACACTTCGCTAATCTTTCAGGTAAGTTAAGAATACCATGCCAGAAAAACTGCTTGTCTTTTGCGGCGAACAATTCGTCGAACCATTTTCCAACTTCCTCGAAATTGCTGAAGTGCTGCTCTGCGAGCGCGTGCCCCGTTGATGCGAAGAGTAATAGTCAGATGGCGCCAGATCGGGGCAGTACGGCGGGTGCGGAAGGATGTCCTATCCAAGCGATTTCAAGGTGTCTTCGCTGGTTTTGCTGTGTGAGACGGCGCAGTGTCGTGTAACAAAACCACTTTGCCATGACTTCTGGCCCATTTCGGTCGTCTTTCCATCAATTATTAATTTAAATTAATCATTTATTGGCGATAGCGTTGTGCATTAACGGGTTCGCCGGGCTTCAAGTGTTCATAATACACAATACCGCACTGGTCCCACCAGACACAAACCATGTCTTCTTGCCGATGTTCTGATCGATTGACCGTGTTCACCATGTTTTTATCAGCAAACGTTGACTATCCACAGCCTTTTTATTTTGATTAAATTAAAAAGCAATACTTGCCGCAAATGTTCTTTTTCAGACACAAACGTCGACATGATCACTGAACGATACAACATAGACGCTAGCGTTTGGCGGACTCAACTTCTGTGTGTTGGTAGGTTAATGGCAGAGGAACAATCTGACGTAGTCTATGTGTCAAATTCATACGCTGCGTACTGTTTGCTGGCGCTCTCTCGTAATGAAAGCGGAAAAGACATATGCATACACATGGTAAAATGACATATTCCTGTTCATTATGCTTTCACTTATGCACCTCTACATTATGCCTGTCCGCGATCTGGACTCATCAATGTGTGTCAAACCCAAATCAACCCCTTCAGGTACCCACTTGTTCGCAATCAGGACGACATCGATGTTTTGTATCACCCCCCGAACTAGATGAATAAACCGGACGCGAAAAAATCCACGCCCTGGCTAGGAATCGAAGATCGATAGATGCAGAGTGGGTCTCGGCCCATAAGTACCCACGGCTGGTCCGTAGACCAACAGCTCTGTACTCTGGCCAACCGAGCAGAGGTGGGTAGCCACTGCGTTCGGGAGACGGGACAGGGCTAGCCTCAATCGTCAGCTGTCCTGAGAATGGTTTTCCGTGGTTTTCCATTCTCCTGCACTAAGGCGAATGCCGGTACAGTTCCTAATATAGGCCAAGGCCGCCAACCCCTCACCTTCTCCGAGCATCTTCTTGACCGTAACAAATCTTCCGGCCTAAGAGACGGCGACACCGTCTAAGAGGCCCGCCTCCCCCTTCAGGGGAGGAATGAAAACATTTTTAGTAGCAGTAGTAGGAATCGAATCCAGGACAGTCAGTACCGCAGGCCACAACGCTGGCCATTCAACCAGGGAGCCGGACTATTAATACTTGACTATGTTGAAGTAAACTATGTCCAATATACTGGACAGGCTATTTTCGTCTCATATATAAATGAAAAAAAAAACTGAATAAAATACGCTTTCCTTATAACACCGTAAATGAAGGAAGTATTGTAGAATCCTGTCCGCCTCTGTGGTGTAGTAGTTAGTGTGATCAGCTGCCAGCCTCGGAGGCCAGGGTTCGATTACCGATTTTGCCACGAAATTTGAAAAGTTGTAAGGGGGCTGGAACGGGGTCCACTCAGCCTCGGGGGTTCAACTGAGTGGAAGGGGTTCGATTCCCACCTCAGCCATCCTCGAAGTGTTTTTCCGTGGTTTCCCACCTCTCCTCCAGGCAAATGCCGGGGTGGTACCTAACATAAATTCACGGACGCTTCCTTCCAATCTTCCCAGCCCCCACGGCCCCTACTCAGCATAGTATGTGAGGACGCCTGGGCGAGGTACTCGTCCTCCTCCCGAGTTGTATCGCACGACCCAAATGCCCACGCTCCAGGACACTGCTCTTGAGGCGGTAGAGATGGGATCCCTCGCCGAGTCCGAGGGATAATCCAACCCTGGAGGTAAATGGATTAAGAAAAACAAAAATAAAGGGAAGAAGGTTATAATGTCCTGAAATGTTCAAAATACTTACTATTTGGTCTGAGAAGGTGAAGGAAAGAGGCAGCTCCGGCTAGATCCGAACATCTGGTCACCTTAATATACAGTACCTGTCTCAGGGAACGAATGAATAAGGTAAAAAAAAAACTAGTGAGTCACTTGTTCTATATTTTCCCTCACAATATGATGGCTACACAATGTGTACAATGATATGATCTGTAGATGTTCAGTAATAGACAAGCATGACGACTTAACAAATCAATCACATACCTCGCAGAAATTGTTGTTTCAAAAGATATCGTGGCTAGAAGCTCATGTACCTAATACTGTGTTTAGTGAGTGTGTATTATCTGCCTAGCAACAAGGACATATGGCCTCATATGTCATATCACACTTCCATTTTCAAGTCGAATTTAATTTAGTAGTCTGAATGGAGTGACCGCACATGTTAATACGCTACGGCTATGGACCCAAGCTATGTATTCGAGAGGCGAGTGAGTTTGAACCCCACTGTCGGCTGTCCTGAGAATAGTTTTCTGTGGTTTCCCATTTTCATTTCCAGGCAAATGCCGAGACAGTTCCTATGCACAGGCCACAGGCCATTTCTTCCACCTCCTTACACAATTTCATTCACCATAATTCATTTCGTCTTCATTAGCTCCTCAACTGAAGGTGGCGTCAGGAAGGGCATCCGGCCGATTACATTAATCTCACCTCATCCCTGACCTCTTCTCAGAAAACAAGACTACAGTACATACACTCTGACCTCAAATATCCACGTTTTATCACAAGAATACATGTCTTTGATTGTTTTCAATTTCTTTCTTTCTTAATCTGTTTACCCTCCAGGGTTGGCTTTTCCCTCGGACTCGGCGAGGGATCCCACCTCTACCACCTCATGGGCAGTATTGTGGGGCGTGAGACTTTGGGTCGGGGGATACAATTGGGGAGTAGGGCCAGTATCTCGCCCAGGCGTCCTCACCTGCTATGCTGAACAGGGGCCTTCTGGGGGGATGGGAAATCATAAGAGATAGACAAGGAAGAGGGAAGGAAGCGGCCGTGGCTTTAAGTTAGGTACCATCCCGGCATTTGCCTGGAGGAGAAGTGGGAAACAACGGAAAACCACTTCGATGATGCTTAAGGTGGGAATCGAATCCCCTCTACTCAGTTGACTTCCAGAAGTTGAGTAGACCCAGTTCCAGCCCTCGTACCACGTTTCAAATTTCGTGGCAGAGCCGGGAATCGAACCAGGGCCTGCGGGGATGGCAGCTAATCACACTAACGACCACACCACAGAGGCTGACTATTTTCAATTTAAGGTCATATATCCACAATGTTGAGGGTAAAAGTCAAATGAGGAACTGACATGGAAAATAGCAGAAAATAGTTTTTCCAACATTCTGAAACAGATGTTACCGAAAATAAATCATGTAAAATAAGGAGTAATCCATTCATCAGTTAGACTCACAAATTTATGCCAAATAGGATCAGGCACAAATTGTGCGATAAAATAAGTTGTGAAAAATCACTGCGTAGTCAGTTTGTCAGCTGACCTGTACGTTTCAAGCGGAAATTCCATGATAAAATAAATTATATTTTTCATCCAAGAAATCCATCATAGCCTATCAGTCCGCTGATTGCTAGTCTCCTTCCAAGAGGTTACAAGGTCTGCATGCTGTTGATCGCGTGATAGGACCGTCCTGTTTTGAGATATTGTGCTCCTTCCACGGTTCTAACTCGTTGAATGATTGCCTTGTCTTGGCTGAGGGAAGTTCGGCTCTTGCAATCCTAATTCAGCTCACAGTGCTAATATTAAGGCGTCCAGTATTTAAATCTCTCCTAGATTATATGGCGATGTCACGAAAATCCCCAGGCGACATCATGATTATATGACATGGTCGAAAATCTTTAGCCTCTCTGATTATTTCTGCATCTTCTTCTGGAACCATTGTTGGCCAGACGTAGTACCTATTTTTTGAAACAAGGAACTAGTATGAACGTCATGTCGAGATGCTGGCAATAACGACTTACCATCTTGAATGGAATAGGTTTCTGAGGCATTCTGGCAACTGATGTACCACTCTGACGCACTACCTTCTATTACCACTCTATCCACACCTGTGGGGTCGCGGGTGCGAACTGTGTCGCACACGTGGATTTGGCCATGATATACGGACGGATGCCCTTCCTGATGTCAACCTTATATGGAAGGATGTAATCACTATTGCGTGTTTCTGTGGTGGTTGGTAGTGTAGTGTGTTGTCTGAATATGAAGAAGAAAGTGTTGGAACAAACACACTCAGTTCCCGAACCGGGAATCGAATCCGGGACCCTCTAAACCGAAGGCCTCAACGCTGACTATTCAGCCAATGAGTCGGACCACTATGCCAAACTATAGTAGCTCTAAACAAGGTTTACACGCAGTTGACTGTCGACAAATGGCATGGGTTATACCTTATTCCACCAGAGGCACGGGCTGACTTCCTACCTTCTCAATGCCAAACCTCGTGGACTTAACACGTATTCCCGTCTAGCGCCAATCGTAGAAACTAATCTACTGAACTAGTTGACTTGCTACCTTTTCCATGCCATTGGCATGACCGTCTACTACGTTCTCTATGAAAAAACTAAATTTCGATTTTTTAAAACTCACTATCATTCCCATGTCAAAGCCTCAAATACAAAAATAAATTACTTTAATAACAATTATATGATGGTACATGACGGAGTGGAGTGTAAGGAATTGCGATAACCACAACTTCGGCAATATCTGGGGTAGAGAGAGGTTAGGTCGCCCCCTCATTTCTGGTGCAGGCTGAGTGAACACGAGGCCCAAGCGACTCTTCTGAAGTAGACGCATCGTTTCTAAATGTTTCAACAGAAATAACAATATATTATTAATATTTCTGGAGCCTCCGTGGCTCAGACGGCAGCGCGTCGGCCTCTCACCGCTGGATACCGTGGTTCAAATCCCGGTCACTCCATGTGAGATTTGTGCTGGACAAAGCGGAGGCGGGACAGGTTTTTCTCCGGGTACTACGGTTTTCCCTGTCATCTTTCATTCCAGCAACACTCTCCATTCTCATTTCATGGCATCTATCAGTCATTAATATATCACTTTGGGAGTGGCGACCCCATCGTACTAACAGCCTATGTATGAATCATTCATTACATCCCTGACCCGGTCAATGACTGGAAAACAGGTCGTAGGTTTTCATTCATTTATTAATATTTCTGTGTTCAGTATTTAATAAATCCAAGACGATACTCGATTTGGTAGATAATTTGCAAACTCTGTCCACCTCTGTAGTGGTTAGTTGCAATCCCCGAAGGCCCGGGTTCGATTACCAGCTCTCCCACAAAATTTGAATATGGTACGAGGGCTGGAACGGAGACTACTCAGCCTCGGGAGGTCAACTGAGTAGAACTGGGAGGGAAGGGGGGGGGGGAGGTTTCGATTCCCACCTCAGCCATTCCCGAATTGATTTTCCGTGGTTTCCTACTTCCTCCAGGCAAATGCCGGGATGGTACCTAACGTTTTTTTTGCTAGGGGCTTTACGTCGCACAGCCGCAGATAGGGTACCTAACTTAAGGCCACGGCAGCTTCCTTTCCATCCCCACACAAGGCCCCTGTTCACTACATCAGGTGAGGCCGCCTGTGTGAGGTACTGGTCCTCCTCCCCACCTGTAACACCCGACTCAAAGTCTCAAGCTCCAGGACACTGCCCTTGAGGCGGTAGTGGTGGGATTCCTCGCTGAGTCCGAGGGAAAAACCAACCATGGAGTGTAAACAGATGAAGAAAGAAAGAAAGAAAGAAAGAAAGAATTTACAAACTGAAGTTACGTCGCACAAAAGAGAGTCTCCTTCAAAGTTTTCAAATAGGAATGTATGCAGATCAGCAAGGACTGCTACAGAATGACAGCAAGATGTATCTAATAAATAAAACACGAAGGAAGCTTTCATTGTACCTTTTCTGCTAGTGGATTAACGTGGTGTCGTCCCATTTGCGATCACTCAGGTAGAATACAAGACAAGTTTATTTTTGACGAGTTAAGCATTGTCCCATTTGCGATCACTTTTATCAGTGACATGCAAATAGTCAGGTACAGGTTGCTGTGGAGGAATTCCCTACAGAAGGTCTAGTACAGGAAGACATCCCTCATCTAACTGGCGAAACTACATACTAGGATTCTTACGAATCGTATACTGAAACTTATTAAATTACTTATATGTACCGTTTGGGACTGATGCGTTAATATCGGGACTAGCAGAGAATAAACAGGAGTCAAGTGAACCTTTTATTTAGAGTTACCAGATGGCTGGGGATGTAAAGGCGGTCAAATGAGTTTTAAGAAGTAGGACAAAAAACAGGCGTATTAAAACCGTTCAATTTTACAATTTCCAATTTCAAAACAAAGTATTTTGCTGTAACACTTCGCGTCTTCGATCGTGCTATCCTTTTATGAAGCAATTGTAGCTCGTCTCAAACTTCACAGCTTTTTTTGTTTTTGTTTTTTGCTACTAGGGGCTTTACGTCGCACCGACACAGACAGGTCTTATGGCGACGATGGGATAGGAAAGGCCTAGGAGTTGGAAGGAAGCGGCCGTGGCCTTAATTAAGGTACAGTCCCAGCATTTGCCTGGTGTGAAAATGGGAAACCACGGGAAACCATCTTCAGGGATGCCGATAGTGGGATTCGAACCTACTATCTCCCGGATGCAACGAAACTTCACAGTAAACTTACACTTTCTTATAGAATAGAGGAAACTATTAAATTACTGCTTAAATAATGCTCAAACTATTCGATTATTCATACTGACACGTGAAGTAAACAGCTGCTCAAAATATAATTAGCCTACTTTCATCTATCTCTATGTATGTCTACCACTTAGTCTCGTTTCTTGATAGTGGGTCGGGATGAGATGAGATTAATTTCTACGGGATGTTTCTACGGCCGGATGCCCTTCCTGGCACCAACCTCAGTTGAGGAACTAATGAAGATGAAATGTGTTATGGTGAATGAAATTGGGTAAGGGGTGGGAGGACACAGCTCTGGCCTACGGATAGGAACTGTACCGGCATTTACCTGGAAGTGAAAATATTAAACCACAGAAAACCATTCGAAGAACAGCCGACGGTGGGGTTCGAACCCACATGTTTCCCGAATGCAGAACTTGGCTCCATAGCCGTAGCGCGTTAAAACGTACTGAAGGAATAGGGGTAGGTTACTTTTTACAGTTAATCAAGGCATTAATGTGAAAGTCGGACCACAGTAGGAAACGATGGTAGAACAAGTTCTTGGTTCAGAGTAGTTAGAGGGTTTAATCAATGCTGTATTCCTTCACCTTTACTGTTAATAAAATATACATGGATTATCTACTGGAAAGTAAAGTGACAGGGAGGCATTCAGTCAGGTTGAAATTTAGTAAGCAGTTTGGCAAATGCTGATTACTTGGTATTAATGGTAGACAATGCTTAAAGCCTACATCTGACATCTTGGAATCTCAAAAGAAGTGCAGCGAGTACGATATGAAAATTAGCTATTTGCTTTACGTCGCACCGACACAGAGAGATCTTATGGCGAGGATGGAATAGGAAAAGCCTACGAATGGGAGGGAAGTGTCCGTGGTCCTAATTAAGGTACAGCCATAGCATTTGCCTGGTGTGAAAATGGGAAACCACTGAAAACCATCTTCAGGGCTGCCGACAGTGGGGTTCGAACCCACTATCTCCCGAATGCAAGCTCACAGTTGCGCGCCCCTAACCGCACGGCTAACTCGCCCGGTATGAAAATTAGCATTTCCCTTTCCAAAGTTATGTAAGGTAGAGATGAAACAGAACAGAACTGAATATCAGTTCGGGGTAGGAAACTGCAAAAGGTGGATCATTTCAATTATTTAGGATGTGTATTTTCCCAGGAATACTTAGTGAAATTTGAAAAGAAAATCATGAAAACTGAATTATGGCGGTAAAGCAAAGGATATGAAAGTAGCGAGAATGACTGTAGGCACAAACAGGTGGGAACAGTGTGTTGTGTGAGACGAATGGAGGAGGATAATTTATAGTACTTAGGAGAACAATGGACTCGACCATGGAAGGTAAAGTAAGTAGAGGGAGACCAAGGCGATCATTGTTAAAAGTTACACTCTGTGAAAATGACATTGATTTGTAGGTCTCTCTCAAATAAATAAATAAATAAATAAATAAATAAATAAATAAATAAATAAATAAATAAATAAATAAATAAATAAATAAATAAATAATGGTTTAGTGTTAAGAGATGTTGAACTAAATGTGACCACTGCTGTTCGAAACTTAAAGACAAAAGTAACTTTCACATGTTGTGTCACTGCCAAGTAACATAGCTCGATGAAACTTGAACCATACGTAGGAAGAACTGCTACAGTATGGTATGGTAGGCAACTGAAAGGAATATGCGATGAGACGAACGGAAAGGACATATTTATACAGGTACAATAAATTACAAGTGAGTCACTGAGACTCTGGACTTCATAAAAGAAGGGATATGGTTTTTAAAAGGGTGTGTGATCACTACGGACAGCGATGCATGCTCTGCAACGTGTCACCATGCTGGCCATAAGACTGGTAAAGAGGTCTTGTGGTAGGGCGTTCCAATCCTCCACTAGCGAGGTTGACAACTGTTGGATGGTCGTTGGTGCATGTGGACGTGCTAAAATACGCCCGACCAACACGCCCCACACGTGCTCGATGAGATTTAAGTCGGGGGAACGGGCACGCCAGTCCATTCGCCGAATATCCTCTCGTTCCAACAGCTCCTCCACATGCACTGTTCGGTGCACTTGTGCATTTCCATCCATAAAAATGAAGTCAGGGACGAATTCACCCCTGAGAAGACGCACATGGGGAAGGATTACACTGTCACAATAACGTTGACAGGTGAGTGTACCAC
This sequence comes from Anabrus simplex, assembly GCF_040414725.1. NCBI lineage: Eukaryota > Metazoa > Arthropoda > Insecta > Orthoptera > Tettigoniidae > Anabrus > Anabrus simplex. The sequence continues at coordinate 154,831,492 of NC_090266.1, forward strand.
GTACAAAGATTTGGAGATCGGTACGTCCAAGCAACATTATGCCTCCCCACACCATAATGTTCATGTTCGACAATATTCCTGGATGCGTTAGGTGTTCCTACCTCTCGCCAGATGAGGGTACGTCTAGAATCACTACTCAGACTGAATCTGCTCTCATCTGAGAAGATCGTGCGACCCCATGCTTCGTCGGTCCAGACCTGATGCTCTTGGCACCATCGCAAACAGTGTCGCCGATGTGCGGGTGTCAACGGAACAAAAAGTAATGGACGTCGGGCAAACAGACCATCCCGATGCAGTCGCCATACCAGTGTGGAACGTGAGATTGGGTGTTTTGCAGTCCTGTTATGTGGTTGCAATTGCACCCGCTATTTGACGTGAGTCCCTTCTTGCCTGTTGCATAATTTAGCGGTCATCTGCTGCTGTAGTTAACCGTGGTCGACCCCTTCTTCTCCTTCAGGCAGCAGTGCCTGTGGTTCGGAATTCTCTCCATGCACGTGAAACAAAGCTGTGAGTAATACCAAACTCCTGGGCTACACTCGTCACCCTTCGACCTTCTTCCAGTTTTCCGATGATTCTTATCCGTGTGAAGTGATTAAAATATTGTCTCCGAGACATGTTGTAATAAATAACACCACCACCACAGTGCACCGTGACTCATACTCACTTCTCCCGTTCCTTCAACTGCCCCGTTTTGTGGGGCCAGACCCATTTGGCGCTATAGTCGCGCTGATTTCACCTCAGGTTTCTATGCACGTTCGGGAGACCTCTGGAAACATGTTACCGCGCTTTCGTTCTTTTCCACCGAGTAGTTGATATGTTATTTTACTTTATTTATCTCGTCCTTAAGTTTTGCACAACAGCGTAGTTACTAATAGAAGAGGAGGATTGTGGAGCCATTTAGTTAATTCACAAAGGCTTGCAGACTGAACGCTGCAAGGCATAACAGTCTATAATGAACACGTACATACAGTATGTATGTTGTTCTTATCCGGCTCCTAGTTTGGACGGATACTGCAGAGGCCGTCGGTTCAAGGGAACCCATGGTCGATTTCCGGCCTTGTAGATGATTTTAGCCGCATCTGGTTAATTCCTCTGACTCAGGGATTGGGTGTTTTTTCGTCCCAGTACACTTCTCCTCACAATCAAGCACACCACCACACAAACACGCGATAGTGAATACATCCTCCACATATGGTCGGCGTAAGGAAGGGGATCGGGCCATGAAACAGTGCCAAATCCACACCTGCGACCCTACCGGGATGTGGGAAAATGCGGAGGAAGTAGGAAGGATAGGCGATTATTATTATTATTATTATTATTATTATTATTATTATTATTATTATTATTATTATTATTATTATTAGGTAGCGACCTAGCTACTTTCTTTCAAAAGTTACTGTGACTAGTAACAGCCAGCAATCAATGTCCATGTCTTTATTTGGTGCCTGGTAACACAGTTTACATAACATGTTCCCAGTCTTGGACATTCTGTCATTAATTGCTGTGTCGGTTGCTTAGATTATGTCATTCTGTATGCAAATATTTTCCATATTTGGACAAAGAAAGAACAGGTGATCGTGAGTCTGTTCCGCTCTCCGATTCACATCTGCTCTCATCAGCTAACCCAGCCCTTCATCACATTACATTTGCTTTTGAAAAATTCTTGATGTTATACTCATCATACATGATAGGTAATATCTACTAATAAGATTTTATTTCGGTTGAAATTCTGTGTCCTTAACCACTGTTTGCCTTCATACTAATGTACGTACATGTGGACTTTTAAATTGAAAAGTAACGTCTGTGTGGTCTGGATTATATATTCAACCGGGGGTCCCTTAGTATGATCGTGGTATCAATCAATCAATCAATCAATCAATCAATCAATCAATCAATCAATCAATCAATCAATCAATCAATCAATCAATCAATCAATCAATCAATCTGTACCGGGCGGTACACCTCCGCTCCGCTAATTCAAACATTGCGCCAGTTGAAACTCCTCTACTGTAGGAAGCCTGAACTTTAACTACAGTGTTAATTCTCAAGTCTCTCAGAAGATGTCCCTACTTGTAAATTCTGAAGTTTCCTGAACTGTGTCGTTTTCGATGTATTTTTGTTTTGCCTGTAGTAAGAAGTGTGGACATTCTCTTCTAGATGGCACTACTGAAGGACTACAATTATGCACCCTGGTGCGAAGTGAACGAACTGTGTTTTTGGAGAAATTTTGGGTTCATAAGTTTGTTCTTTGTTAAATTTCTTTCAGTCATTGTTTAAGTTGGCAATATTAACCCTTTCTTTCCGCCAGTTTTGAATTTGACCAATAAGGAATTTCTGTAATTAATTTTCCACCAATAAGGTGTTTCTTCTTCGTCTAGTGTAGTAGTTTTTGTCATTATCCAATAAAATGCTTGTGGGCGGGTGTTATCATTCACGAAACGCCTCGAACTTTCCACGAGGGTATATAAACTGCTGTTTTTCGGGTCTCCGCGCCACTTCAGTAACACCTATCATTGTGTGAATTATGTAGCAGGGGGCGGGAAGCGCCTCTTTCTTCGGGCACCAGTTCAACCACCAGGTAATGGTCTTTTAATAACTTCTTTTCTTGCCAGCTCAGCAGTTTAACTCTCGGGGCAGGTCCGAAGCCTTTTACCATGTAACTTTCCTCTAAAATGTAAAGACACTTGGTATCAATTCTATCTTTTTAAACTACAAATTGGGATAGAGAGTGCTTAACCCTCTCGAGCTCCCACTCCTATTGCTTTGAGGTGAACTTATTTTCACAACCGTTTCTTCCCTTCTAATGTAATGTAAATCGTTTTCTTATATAAGTCACCTCTTTAGTATGGGATTAGCCCTTGCATTAGCGGCCTAGTGCCAAATAGGTTTTTAAATAAAGTGTATTAGGAGTGCAAGAACGCCTCCTCTCAAGTTGGTATTTTAGAGGCCATGTAATTGACCTGTTTCTTTACTTAATAGGCCTCAGTATGTTGGGTATTTTTACCCCTGTTTTCATGTACTTGGTGGACAGCTTGAAAGTAGAATTTGGTGTGGCCTTTGATAGGCTGGAACTTTGAGAGCAGATTGCTCTTCCCAAAAAATTTGTTTCTGCGTGCCTCGAGGAGGCTTTACTGTGTAATTGGGAGCAAGAGCTCCTGGGCATGATTGGGGTCTTCTGCCCTTTGTTGAATCTCGTATATGCGTCAAGCTGGGCTTATAGCTCAAGAAGTGTGTGTCTGGCTCTCGGAGCCCAAATCCTGTAATCACTGTAATTGTACATTCTCGATTTGTTGCTAGGCTACTAAGTACCTGTTATATTTGTTATTTCTTGATCTTAAAACGAAAATATAACCTTGTTAAATTTTAAATTAATTTCGTAGATTGAGACCCGTTCATCCCAGCACCTTCTTTCACCTCTGTTAATCCACCAAACCACGGTAACACAATCAATCAATCAATCAATCAATCAATCAATCAATCAATCAATCAATCAATCAATCAATCAATCAATCAATCAATCAATCAATCAATCAATTTCTTAACCATCCTAAATTATAAGAGTGGTTTCGATTAAAGTTATCCTTCAGGTAGTTGAGTGGATAGCTCCTGAACCGTGTCGACAAGTTTCAGTATATTTTAACATTTAACTTCATTCTTTTAACTTCAGAAGTCATCCAAGTTATTTAATTGTTGTTAAAACCTTCAATTTATTTCTGATTATTCAATAAATGATAGTTTCAACTAACCTATGTCCGAGTTTAATTTCTTGTAGTTTGAAGGACTGAACACCTTAGCGACACTGCAGAAGAGATCTCATGTTCATGCTATCACTATAGGAAAGGTAAAGTTGCTTTTCACAGATGTATGGAGGATATTGAGCTGGGATTCCTCTGATGTTGTTCTCTGAGCAAAGATTTTCTTTGATCTGAGATTTGGAGAGATGAAGGACGGCTCTATAAAGAATGCTTAGAAATTTACGTTCTGGTTCTTCCTGTCTATCTCTTCTAACAAGCTGCGTCTCCTGTTTGAGGATGCTGTACCAGCCCAGGGATACGTCTTCTGTAACAAGTCGATCCCAAGCCAGTGAATTACGGTTCCTCCGGATTCGTAAAGAACCAAGGGAGTGCAAACCTACCCTCAAAGATCTAAAGCTATCGGCCTTAATGAGCTAGCGTACAAATATGCCAGATTCCCTCCTAATGTTTAGTTTTGACATTATTTATTATGTTTTGATTTTCAGAAGTATTAGCCAGTTCAAAAAATACAGCGAGTTGACTATGCATTACGGCACGTTAGCATTAACCTTGCATTCATTCACAGGATGGTGTCGGAACGTTCGAGGATAGTTTTCCGTGGTTTCTCATTTTCACACAATGCAGATATTGGTGTTATACCTTAATTAAAGTCTCGGTTATGACCTTCCTATTGCTCCACCATTTCACATCTGTGTCGCTGAAAACCTGTCCCTGTCTGCGTGACTTTAGGACACTAACAATGAAACACACACGTGAATTTATTACAAATCAGAAGAATATCTCAAATTTCAGATTCACTGTGCAACATAATATCTCCGGGCATGAACAGCAATTACTCAGAATTTTACAGTGTTTAATGAACACTAGTTTTGAAATTCATTGTAATCTGGAACATTGGAGTACTCATATTGTCTATCCACTTTTTAAATGTTTTGCTTGTGGCTTAACGTCGCACTAACACATCGAAGGTTTTCGGTGAAGCAAGGATGGGAAAGGGTTAGGATTGGAAAGGTAACGGCCGTGGCCTTAAGGTACAGCTTCAGAATTTGCTTGGTGTGGAAATGGGTAACCACGGAAAACCATGGTGAGTGCTACCGACGGTGGAATTCGAACCCACAATCTCCCTAATGCAAGCTCACAGCAACGCGACCCTAACCACATGGCCAACTTGCTCGGTGAAGGTAATTTTATGAACTAATGAGTGCTTCCCATGTGCTCTATGATGTTAAGAGAACATCTTCCGACCGAGGGGGTGGCTGGGAAAATTATTAATAATAATAATAATAATCATAATAATAATAATAATAATAATAATAATAATAATATTGGCTTTACGTCCCACTAACCTCCTTTACGGTTTTCGGAGATATCGAGGTGCCGTGATTTTGTCCCACGGGAGTTCTTTTGCGTGCCAGTAAATCTACCGACACGATGCTGACGTATTTGAGCACCATCAAATTCCACCGGACTGAGCCAGTATCGAGCCTGCGAAGTTGGGGTCAAAAGGCCAGCGCCTCAACGGTCTGAGCCACACAGACCTGGGGTCATATAGCTGTCACCTAGCATTCGGGAGATAGTGGGTTCGAACCGCGATGTCGGCAGCCCTGAAGAGTGGATTTCCGTGGTTTCTAATTTTCAGACCAGGCAAATGCAGGGTTTGTACCTTAATTGAGGCCACGGTCACTGTTTACCCTCTGCTAGCCCTTCTCCAGTCGATCGTCACCGTAAGATCTATATGTATCGTTGCTACGTAAAGCAATTTATAAAACAAAAAGTAGCACTGGTTGTTCAGTATTCTTTTTCTTTAAGGCTTTTATTCTGTCCCTGAAGGGGTACGGCGGGCCTCCTAGATGATAACGTCCTCTCTCAGGCCAGGGAGATTTGTATCGGTGTTTGAGGTGCAGAGAAGGTGAGGGGGTAGCGGCCGTACACTAAAAAAAAAGATCAGTCCCGGCATTTGCCTTACTGTAGGAGAATGGGAAACCACGGAGAACCATTCTCAGGACAACAGACGGTGGAGAGCAGCCCCTCCGCTCCCCGAATGTAAAGCTGCAAGGGTAGTGAAACTAGCTGAACCCTACTCTACTCGGTGCTCAGTGTTTGGCTGTACTGTGGATTTACAGAGGTACTGAGTTGAAGATCAGACTTCGTTTATATTCACTATGAAACACTTTTTTTAAACTCAAGACTCAGCTGACCTCTGGCTAAGTGGAATACCAAATGAAACCGATACAAATTTCCCGGACGTAGGGGGTGTGCATTGGTTTCTTGCAAGAATGTTTCTTTGTTTCAACGGAGAACTGATTGGTAGGTTTCCTCCAGTAGCCTGGAGTGATCACTTTGATATTTTTGGCCGTGACGATACAATGCTCCCAATGTTGGAGAGCACTGAGAAAAACTGAAACCGGTAAAACGAGCTGAATCTTGGGTTTGTTTACAATGACATCAGTGAATGAACACACACGACGTTTGCAAACATTTGTAGGAAACAAGAGAGAAGTAACACTTCTTTATCCATATGTTGTACGGTATACATTATGCATGGAACATGCCAACTGTGAAACAAATATATATCTATGATGAAGAATGTAAGTAAAATGCTAAGAAATCTCGATGCTCTTTAAATTATCAACATGGAATGTTTACATTAGTATTCCCTTTTTATAGACCATCCAGGGAATTTAGAAGGAATGTTTAAATGTCAAAATAGCAAATCGCCGGGCTGAGTGGCTCAGACGGTTAAGGCGCTGGCCTTCTAACCCCAACTTGGCAGGTTCGATCCTGGCTCAGTCCGCTGGTATTTGAAGGTGCTCAAATACGACAGCCCCGTGTCGGTAGATTTACTGGCACGTAAAAGAACTCCTGCGGGACTAAATTGCGGCACCTTGGCGTCTCCGAAGACCTTAAATAGTAGTTAGTGGGACGTAAAGCAAATAACATTATTATTATTAAAATAGCAAATCCTGCATTTAAGGGTTAGATTTATAATTATATACATGATATAGGCTTTTTGGGCTTAGGCCGTGTCAAGAAAATAAGGTACCGATCTCGATAGCTGCAGTCGCTTAAAAGTGCGGCCAGTATCCAGTATTGGGGAGATAGTGGGTTCGAATCCCACTGTCGGCAGCCCTGAAGATGGTTTTCCGTGGTTTCCCATTTTCACACCAGGAAAATGCTTGGGCTGTACGTTAATAAAGACCACAGCCGCTTCCTTCCGAATCCCAGCCCTTCCCTGTCCCATCGTCGCCGTAAGACCTATCTGTGTCGGAGCGACGTAAATCCAATAGCAAAAAAAAAAAAAAAAAGGTGAAATTCTTTACGTTTCGCAGAGAACTTTGCTCTGCGTCATCAGAAGAAAATCTCGACTGTCCTCGAGAAAGGCTTCTAAAACAATGAACGAGAATTTACGTAGGTAGTTCCCTTCCCTGTCCCTTCACTGTTCTTATTTTGTTTCGGTGATATCCAAATTCGTACGTTCCTCATCGCCAGATGTTTCATTCCAGACTTGCGTCAGTGTCATACCTTCATATGTGCGTACGCCTGTTATGTTATGTGACCCTCTCAGAATGATTCTGATGGTTCCGTCAGCCTCCGCTTCGAACGCTAGCGATGTACCGCGTCCGAGGAGCCATCTGGTGACGAACGAACGTACCATTTCCACTTCAATCAAATCAATCAGTCAGTACTGATCTGCATTTAGGGCAGTCGCCCAGGTGGCAGATTCCCTATTTGTTGTTTTCCTAGCCTTTTCCTAAATGATTTCAAAGAAATTGGAATTTTTTTTTTTTTTTTTTTTTTTTGCTAGGGGCTTTACGTCGCACCGACACAGATAGGTCTTATGGCGACGATGGGATAGGAAAGGCTTAGGAGTTGGAAGGAAGCGGCCGTGGCCTTAATTAAGGTACAGCCCCAGCATTTGCCTGGTGTGAAAATGGGAAACCACGGAAAACCATTTTCAGGACTGCCGATAGTGGGATTCGAACCTACTATCTCCCGGATGCAAGCTCACAGCCGCGCGCCTCTACGCGCACGGCCTGGAAATTTATTGAACATCCCTCTTGGTAAGTTATTCCAATCCCTAACTCCCCTTCCTATAAATGAATATTTGCCCCAGTTTGTCCTCTTGAATTCCAACTTTATCTTCATATTGTGATCTTTCCTACTTTTATAAACGCCATTCAAACTTATTCGTCTACTAATGTCATTCCACGCCATCTCTCCGCTGACAGCCCGGAACATACCACTTAGTCGAGCAGCTCTTCTTCTTTCTCTCAATTCTTCCCAACCCAAACATTGCAACATTTTTGTAACGCTACTCTTTTGTCGGAAATCGCCCAGAACAAATCGAGCTGCTTTTCTTTGGATTTTTTCCAGTTCTTGAATCAGGTAATCCTGGTGAGGGTCCCATACACTGGAACCATACTCTAGTTGGGGTCTTACCAGAGACTTATATGCCCTCTCCTTTACATCCTTACTACAACCCCTAAACACCCTCATAACCATGTGCAGAGATCTGTACCCTTTATTTACAATCCCATTTATGTGATTACCCCAATGAAGATCTTTCCTTATATTAACACCTAGATACTTACAATGATCCCCAAAAAAGGAACTTTCACCCCATCAACGCAGTAATTAAAACTGAGAGGACTTTTCCTACTTGTAAAACTCACAACCTGACTTTTAACCCCGTTTATCAACATACCATTGCCTGCTGTCCATCTCAACATTTTCGAGGTCACGTTGCAGTTGCTCACAATCTTGTAACTTATTTATCACTCTATAGAGAATAACATCATCCGCAAAAAGCCTTCTATTGGGTCATGTCTAAATTCAAAGCTCGTTCATTGTTTTAGAAGCCTTTCTCGAGGACAGTAGAGATTTTCTTCTGATGACGCGAAACGTAAAGAATTTCACCTTAATTTCTTGACATAAGCCCAAAAGCCTATATCATGTCTATAAGTACGAGACGTGAAAACATCAATGGCAAGATTTCTAATTAATTATAAATATAATAATGCTCTTCTATTAAGTTAGTGCATAGAGGGTGTAATGATAATGTATGACCAATCTTTGAGGACGCATACCTCACATGTAGAAGAAAAATATATATTATATGGATATGGGTTCAGAAACTCTTTATTTCCATGTTAGAACTCGTCTATATAGTACATTAATGAAGTAAAACACAGAACGTACAAGCCTACCATATGAAACTCTTGCATCAAGGGATACATCAGCGCATTGAACATGTCATGTAGAGAGTTTCATGTGGAAACGTTCTACTCTGTGTGATTCCCATGATGAATGTAGAGTTGTAGAAAATCAGTTCTAACATGGAAATAAAATGTTTCAGGACCCATGTATATAATGCATATTTTCTTCTTCTGTGTGTGAGCAATGTTTGGCCTACCTTACTGTAAAAACCTGTATTTAATAATTTATTTTATTTTCCACTGTGTTCTGAAATAACTATTTAATGTATATGCTGCACAAAGGAGCTCTGTAGCCTCAGTGACAAAATGTTACTTATACACTCCAATTCTCTCTTTGTACCTCATCTTCTAAGCCCACTACAGAACTGATGACCTAGAATTTAGGTCCCTTTAAACAAGAAGCATCATCGAACAAGTGGCTTTGCGGCACGAGTCACGTAGTTATCAGCTTCCATTTGGGAAATAGTGAGTTCGAACCCCACTCTCGGCAGCCCTGTAGATGGGTCTCCGTGGTTTTCTATTCTCACACCAGGCACACCTTAATTAAGGCCACAGTCGCTTTATTTCCATTCCTAGCCCTTTTCTATCCCATCGTCGCCATAAGACCTGTCCGTGTCTGTGCGACGTACAACAGAATGAAAAACCAAACCAACAAACATGAAGCCCACTACATGAAGTAGGAACTACAACGATTCTTCTATCAGCGTATATTCTCATGATCTGAGGCCGCGATTCAAATTCTGTTTCCTCATTCTAAGTAAGAACAGGATGTTTCAAAATTATACATACAATCTACAGATGTGAGTAGAGGGACAATGGAACAAGGAGAACAATCCAAATAGACACTGATCATTAATCCAACCCTTTCTATGATACGACGTAATAATCCTTGCAGCAGTTCCTTCGTTATGTTCCTGATACCAAGCTCCATGCTGATGATCAAAAGCGTCTTACATTTGTAGTAGCACTTCTTAGCGGCTCTCATACCATCTCACACGTTTTCTGACGAAGATATGGTCGATATTCATTTCGTGTTTGTACGTGTACGGAAGGCAGTGCGATCATACCATGAAGGTTTTCCTCACAGAAGACAAGACAGCGACCAGTACACCTGTCGAACGTTGACATGTGTGAAACACATAAGCTGCCTTTCCACAAGAAACGCATCATCCTAAACGTAGCTTAGCTCATGTTGCAGGAAACACAGGTACGTACGAACTATTAAGTCTTCCAGGTAAGAAATGTCGATCATCTCTTCATTAGAAAACGTGTGAGATGCAATGATAATGGTATCAAATTCCACTAGAAATACATGACACTGATGACATGCAGTTTCGAGCCTGGTATCTGGAACATAAATATATTTTTCTTTTTTGCTAGTTGCTTTACGTCGCACCGACACAGATAGGTCTCATAGTGACGATGGGACAGGAAAGGGCTAGGAGTGGGAAGGAAGCGGCCGTGGCCTTAATTAAGGTACAGCCCCGGCATTTGTCTGGTGTGAAAATGGGAAACCACGGAAAACCATCTTCAGGGTTGCCGACAGTGGGGTTCGAACCCACTATCTCCTGAATATTGGATACTGGCGGCACTTAAACGACTGCAGCTATCGAGCTCGGTACATAAATAATTAAGAACGTTCTTTTTTAACGTAGACTTACGTTCCTCGACAACGGGTATATGGAAAGAAAAATGTCAATTCGCTTTTAGTGTTTGGGTAGAACGCGTGTATCTCCGGGAGTGTTTGACTTACGATTATGTTTAAAGTCTCAATTGACAGGTACAAGAGGAGGATACCTGTGGCAAAAAACCTGAAACGTAGTTTTCTGGAAATGGTGCTTCAAAGTAGGGCAAAATTTGTACTAAATATGTGACGTCGCACAGATACTCTGTTATCCTCCTCAGTCCCTGTGTAGCATATATGCTACATGAGTTCTTTATTTTTTCCCGGTCGGGTAATGGCTCTATCGCGCGGTTGCCGGGTATAGCGTATAGTCTACTGTGTGTGCTTCGCGCTCATCACTTGTTTTTGTTTATCGCACAAGTGTATAGGTGGCAGTACTAGTGAGAATATACAAGTTTGTTGACATGAAGACATGGGGACGAGACGTGCAGGTATTTGTTATGTATTTGTATATTTAATTAATGTGAATGTTTTTAAGATAGCTTATAATAGGTCAATAGGTATTATGCTAGTGATCAGAACTCATTTGATATTGTATACTGCCGACAGCATGACGCTTTTGATGATGTAGCGTATACTCTACATTAGGCAATAACCTAGAAAATTTGTTCATACAGCAGAAAATTACTGTTCTTTTCTTAACTAGTTTTCTCGCTGCAGTTGTTAATATTAAACCATAGTTGCCTTCAATATTAAGTACGTACTTGAATATCATTATATACTACAGTATTTAAATGAATACTTGGTACGAAGAATGCGACAATTTATATTTTACCTTTCATTATTTTAGCCTTGAAGGAAACAGATATTGCGGATCTTATTGACACTATCAACCTTGATGTGTCAGATATTAAACTGGATGGAGATGATGATGATGATATTGATGAAGATGACTTGAGAATCAACGCTGCAACTCCACCTATCGATGAAAGCAGTTCTGAATCGGAAGAAGATGCATTGCTGAAACGCCGCAGGGTTCCCGCGGCTATGCCACCACTTCAGTCCAGGAATTACCATGCTTTGCACCTACTAAAAATGATGAACAGAACACAGAAAAGTAGGTCAAGATGTAGGCTAACAGGTTGTAAGGGTTTCACTTTTGTACAGTGCACTCAGTGCAAAATAAATCTGTGTTTTACAGAAAAAAGAAACTGTTTCTTGGCATTTCATAGAAAATAATAGGAATATTATTGCACCATGTTTTTGTGTTTGTTTAAAAAAAAGGCAATACTTACATTTAATTTCTTGTAAATATGCTTTATAATTTGTGTCACAATTTGTATTGAACATGGTGAGAGAGAATAAAAGTGTGTGATGATGTTATTTATTAATGTATTTTAAGTGTTTAGTGCACTTACAATCATAAAATACAATATAAGAAAAAAATAAGAATTGTAGGAAAGTCACTTCTCAGTCCCGATGTAGCATATACGCTACATGCCATAATGGCTTAACGAATCATATTAATTTTTTTTTTGGTTAGCATTTTCAAGTTATTTTAGCCTCTTATAACACACTGAATGCAAAAACAGAAATTTCCATGACTAAAACTTGCTCCGGGACTGAGGAGGTTATAAGGGGCCAGCTGTCTTGCACCGGCAGTGTGGTAGAAGGCAGGGGAGATTGTGTTATCTGGAGCCACATGTATTTTGGCTTTGAGCTTTTTCTAGGTTCTATGGGAACCGCTTCATTTGTTCATTATAGAGATTTGTGCACTGACTAGCGTTGTAAGTGAGCTGTGTCGAAGCACGCGCTCAGCTGGAGGTTAGCTGCCGTTGTGAATACATCGTGGTCAGTTGTATAGAATAACATATGTAATAATGGAAAACAAAGATTTCATTAGGATTCCGCATAAACGAGAAAAGTGAATGACGAAGGATTACAAGAAAAACTAAAAGAGCGTAATACGCGTTACTATGAGGAATAGAAACAGCGAAAACAATTTAAAAAGTAAGTCTACGAAACCCTCCAAAGCTGCGGCTGTTACAAACGTGACAGCCTACCGCCATTTTCGCACCGGCACAGACACGTCTTATGCTATCTTTTTGCTAGTTGCTTTACGTCGCGCCGACACAGATGGGTCTCATAGCGACGATGGGACAGGAAAGGGCTAGGAGTGGGAAGGAAGCGGCCGTGGCCTTAATTGAGGTACAGCCCCGGCATTTGCCTGGTGTGAAAATGGGAAACCACGAAAAACCATCTTCAGGGCTGCCGACAGTGGGGTTCGAACTTACTATCTCCCGAATACCGGATACTGGCCGCACTTAAATGACTGCAACTATCGAGCTCGGTACAGGTCTTATGGCGACAACGGTTGTAAATGTGATTACGACATGTTACGGAAACAGTTGTATTTCTAACCTATGATTATTAGGAATTTTTTCCTTGTTCCAAAGTTCACTATTCAACCTGAAGGTCATACCTATAAGTTTGAAACTCCCTGCGTTGTCTTTGTTATTGATGTTCTTATAGTCTCGTCGGCATCGCTGACGATACGGCCGTCGCGTTGAAGGCTGGCTGGGTTGCCTGGTTATTAAGGCGGTTGCCACTGGTGCTTAAGGTTGTAAGCTAGACAGTATACGAATACAGTTGACATTTAATAATATTTGAAACACGAGAGGAGATTTATTAGCACCGTAGAAGGAAAAAAAAAAGAGATTCCTGAAAAAATTCCGGTATTCCAGCATCATAGAAATAATAATCTGACGAACAATTACCACATAGCATTAGGCCCGTACTATCCTAGTTGTTTTCTGTTGTTAATAGCTCACATTATAATGTAGAAAGTGGTTGCTTGATGGTGATGTGATTATGATGTTAATAAATAATATACCTGATAATAATAATAATAATAATAATAATAATAATAATAATAATAATAATAATAATAATAATAATAATAATAGCAATAATAATCTTCAAAGAGATCCGCCTCAGTTGTGTAGTGGTTAGTGTGATTAGCTGCCACCCCCGAATGCCCGGGTTTGATTCCCGGCACTGTCACGAAATTTGAAGAGTGGTATGAGGCCTGGAAGGGTGTCCACTCAACCTCGGGAGGTCAACTGAGTAGAGGGGATTCGCTTTCCACCTCAGCCATTCTTGAAGTGGTTTCCGTGGTTTCCCACTTCTCCTCCAGGCCAATGCCGGGATGGTACCCTCCCTCTTCCTTGTCTATCTCTTCCAATATTTCCATCCTCGTACAATGCCTCTATTCACCATAGCAGGTGAAACAACCTGGGCGATGTACTGGTCCTCCTCCCAGTTGTTTTCTCGACCAAATGTGTCACACGCTCCAGGACACTGCCCTTGAGGCGGTAAAGGTGGGATCCCTCGCCCAGTCCAAGGGATGAACCAACCCAGGATGGTAAACGGATTAAGGAGGAGAAGAAGAATTTTTAAAGAACCACGTTGATCACGCAGTACAGGCCATGTAGCTGTAAGCTTGCATTTGGGAGAAAATAGATTTGAATAAATAAATAACTTCGCTTCATTGACACCTTCTCTTTTATATGTAGAGTCAAGGCCACTGCAGTTTGCTTGCAGAAAAATTGTGTTTTTTCCACGTCGATTTCTCTGTAATCTGTAGGCCGATTAACATGAAATTTTAATATGATGACACCTAATTAATGAACTTCACGGTGATATGCCTTATAGTTTGATATCTCAACTGGTTTCCGAGATATTAAAAATGTTCCCGAATATTCCAGGCGAGTCGGTGACCTGTCTCGCTAACCTACATGCTGTGATCAGCTGTTCCAAGCCGTGCTATTTCCAATACTTGATAAAATAATAAAATAACTCGCTTTCCGTAATAAGAAAAGCTTATTGTTAAACAACCATCTCAGTTTGGATACCAGAAAATCATTTCTCAAGACCTTTGTTTGGATTGTGCTACTGTATGGATGCGAAACCCGGGCATTAGGGAAACAGGAAGAAACAAGACTTGAGGCTTCAGAAATGTGCTTTTGAAGAAGACTTACAAAAACAAGTTGGACAAATAAAAAACAATGACTTTGTTTTAAAGAAAGTAAAAGAGGATCGACGTTTGTTAAACACAATAAAGAAGAAGAAAACATTCCTTGGACACGTACTGAGACAATACTCTCTTCTCCAAACCATTATTGAAGGTAAAGTACTGGGAAACAGACCCAGGATGTCATACATGAAGAGCTCCGTCGGTGAACTGCCATATGGTTCATATAGCAACATGAAGAGGCTAGCAGAAGATCTTCAGATGTGGCTGCAGCGACAAGGCATTGCCTTTAATAGATGATTGATCATTCTGTTACAATATGCTTTCTTTTTCAGGTAGTCTATAAATTTATTTATACAAAATTAGATTCGGCAGACTGAAGAACCTAAAATATATATATATTTGTTTATTTATATATTTGATTTAGATCAGAAATAAGTTCGTCAGTATCCATTTTACTCACAACGCTAGCCAGTGTACAAATCTCTATAATGAACAAATGAAGAGGTTCCTAGAAAAAGCTCAAAGCCAAAATACATGTGGCTCCAGATAACACAATCTCCCCTGCCCTGTACCACACCGCTGGTGCAAGACAGCTGGCCCCTTAATGAATGGGAAAATAGATAAAAATCAAGGAAAGGAACATTTACATTACAAGTACGCATTCTCCGTTGGTATTCGAGGGTAGAAATAAAGGAGTACAATTTACAGAGCACTGTTTGTTGAGCACTGGATACGAGTGAGAAACTCGAAGAGAAATGTTCACACGGAAAGAAGACAACGGAGCAAGAAGAAGAATGAGAAGTTTTTGGTTCTCCAAAAACAAATTTTGGTTACGACATAACAAAGAATCTGGGTGACAGGACGGCACTTCGATAATAATCAGAAGCGGCGACTGAAGTGTTGGTGGGGTGGTTGGTGGGGGGGTGGGGGCGAGGCAGTTGTCCCCTCACTTTGTGGGGAAAACCCCATTTTAGCCACCTGATTTCTTTTAAGTTTCGGCAGACTGAAGAACTTAACAGACATGATATAGGATTTATGGCTTATGCCGTGTCAAGGAAACAAAGTGAAATTCTTTACGTTTCGCAGAGCCATCTTACAGTGTGGCCAAGTCCAGTCCAGCCGCCATGTTTTAGCCAAATACTCAATCAGCTGATAGATGAAGGGTAGCGATGTCATTATTGTTTCAATAAAAATAGACTAGTTCAATGTTTTAAAATGTTATTTATTTTGCTTATGCTGTGTGTATATAGGTCTATCAGTATTTGCTATATTCAGAGTCTGGCTACCTGACGTAAGGCTTCAAAATTTAGGTTTATACGTGGTTCAGGCCTTCAAGTCATAATTATTGAAAATGTCAGAAATTCTGAGTAGGTAGCTAGGCCTTTAATAACTTTTATATTATAATACATGTGGCATAAAGTAGTAGAGTCATTGTCTCGAATAATGTATGTGATGACTATAAAGTTAGCCTATATTTAATTTAAAAAAATAACATTACCATATTCCAGGTTACATGGTTTTACATATCAGAATATACAACGCAGTATCATCAAACTATACATAGAAATGTACTTTTTATATATGACTTACCGATATGTACATAATCTTAAGAGACGCAGAAGATAGAAAATAATATGTTTAGTTAACCGATGTGTAGACAAACTTGTATTACCTACCTCCATATTTATGTTAACATAAGTTAACATAATATACTGTACCATTCTAGTCGTGGTACTAATAGAAATAATAACGAAAACCTGCTACTCTTAAGTGGTGAAAACAAGCAACTACCATGGTACACGGGTTGTTTTGTATAGTGCTCCTTTAATGATGGCTACGGTTTGATACCCACAATGAAGAATTAAATATTAGTATCACTACACAACATGTTTCAGAAAATACTACTTGTTGCTCGGTGAAAACAAGCAGTTATCCTGGTCTCGGATTACTTGTATTCAGGACTCAATTACCGACCACCCGCTGTTCGATGCCCGTGATGTACGACTAATTCTGTGCCCCGGTTCGGTTAGTACTGGTACATATCCGCTGTATTTTTTACAATTGGCTTTACGTCGCACAGACACAGATAAGTCTTTCTTTTTTTTTTGCTAGGGGCTTTACGTCGCACCGACACAGATAGGTCTTACGGCGACGATGGGATAGGAAAGGCTTAGGAGTTGGAAGGAAGCGGCCGTGGCCTTAATTAAGGTACAGCCCCAGCATTTGCCTGGTGTGAAAATGGGAAACCACGGAAAACCATTTTCAGGGCTGCCGATAGTGGGATTCGAACCTACTATCTCCCGGATGCAAGCTCACAGCCGCGCGCCTCTACGCGCACGGCCAACTCGCCCGGTCAGATAAGTCTTACGGCGACGATTGGATAGGAAAGGGCTGGCAGTGAGAAGGAAGCGGCCGTGGACTTAATTAAGGTACAGTCTCAGCATTTGTCTGGTGTGAAAATGGGAAACCACGGTGAACCCATGACCTTTCCAAAGGGTTAAACGGAAAACCATCTTCAGGACTGCCTACAGTGGGGTTCGAACCCACTATCTCCCGAATACTGGATACTGGCCGCACTTAAGCGACTGCAGCTATCGAGCTCGGTCCGCTGTATTTTAAACATTCTATATGCTACTATCAGTTTTGCTAATACATTGTTATTACTGTTATCATTACCTTTTTTTATTCTACCGCTCTTCCCACTACTGTGAATTTGTGGATAGGAACGGCGTCACAAATGAGGATTTGCCCCTTTTTAACAGCGGGATGCCCTTCCTGACGCCAATTCTGTATGGAGGGATGTAATCACTATTGCGTGTTTCTGTGGTGATTTGTAGTGTGGTGTGTTATCTGAATATGAAGAGGAGATTGTTGGGACAAACAGAAGTCCCAGTCCCCAAGCCAGAACTATTAAAATACCCCACCGGGCAGGGAATCGAACCCGGGACACTCTGAACCGAAAGGAAGTACTCCACCTGTCCCAGGCCCGACTGAGTACAAAATACAAGATCTAACTTCAAATATATATCCCCGGATGGAAATTTTATGGACGAAAAACTTCGGAAAATCAAACCCTACTTACCCTTTACTTACAACCAGCACAAGGGCTACGCTCGGGAGCATACGGGTCAATGGTCCTGTTTGTTTAATTAAAGTGGGCAATTAATCTAAATATATTGAAATTAGGCACTATAGTAAAGTGGAATACGCTAATGTACTAAATGATAAGAATGGATTGTTGCCAATTCAAAAGCACAATTTTAATTACTGAGAGAATCATATATGAAAATATTTACACACGCGATAAATGCCATATTATTGCCTGCGTGGAAATTTTAAAACATATTAAACTGAACTTTATCAGATGGGTAATGCCGTTAAATGTCTTCATGAGTTCGTTGATCACTCCTGAATCTCATTCTGGTATTCCCAAATCAACTCATTAACACTACATGTATACATTTTCATTATAAAAGGACAGGGACCTGTCCTTTTACCTTAACACTGATACCACGTAGGTATCGACGATATTATAAGATAGCAACATAAATGATATGGGAGCGATGGCATTCTCGTGAGGAACAATAATATTTTTACATCATCATTGTTGTGTTGACACGTTTCTAAAAGTGCATTCCCGCATAATTCTCTAGTCATGAAAAATCATGTTGTCACTTGTCGCTAATAAGGTCTACATCATCACATTAATTATCATCCCACTACTGAATATACGTGTTCCTCCGGGGTAATAACTTATTCTAATATTTACAAAGCGGACTCACGACATTGGTTAGCCTGTAATTCCACAGAAATCAACATACTCTTACACAATACACAAATAACAAGCACATAATATGGTGGAGCATTATCCCTGTAAATACACAATATAAAATAAACACACCTTAATGCTCTCCCGAAATCTGTGACCCCTTTCAGGTCTCCTGGTGTCGATCCAAGGACGTCGATACCAAACGGGTATTGACCACGCCACCCTGACTTCGAGGTGCTATCTTAAAAACCCTACTACGATCTTATTTAAATATACCAATTAGAGGAGTACATCACCTATCGGCTCAATGAGACTCAAAGCCTTGCGACGGTAAAACAAAATGTTAACAAGGGGATATTCAGTACAGTGTGAAATGGGAAACATTCTATGCGGTTTGTGCAGGCTCCCGACAGATATCTAACGGGACAAGCGGCTTAGGGCCATTTTCTCCAAATCGAGTTAAACCTGGTATAAATTAAACCCGTTTAACTTTAGTACCTAGTTTAAACTTGCGTCCATTTTCTCCACCAATTTCTGACACTCGTTTAGTTTAAACGGGCGAGCTGTCGTTGGCGCTAACGTTGGCTGCACTGAAGGAATAGTCGAAGGCATGGTCGATTGGAATTGGCCAATCAGAGCCAAGTAATTCAATGACCGACATTTTTGTAATAATATTAGCTGTTTGTGGCGAATTAATGCTATCGTACCTAGTGAATAAAGAACAAATTCGGCGGGATATTAGCTTTATTGATAAATAAATTGTTTACATTTGTGCGAAGTGTTGTGTCATATAATTTTACCTATTGCTGTCTACAATTTCTTGGAACGCACTTTTATTTCTTATTTTTCTCTGTCATGCTTTACCATAAACAAGTACCGTGGGCCTAATACGTGTCTCTCGATGTCTGTATTGTCTTACGGAACACACGGGAACGTTGAAATATTAAAATCCTGGTCTTTCAGCAATAGGCCTACGGTATTCCTTTCCTCAGAAAGTCAACATTTATGTGAATTCCAAGCATGCTCGGGATCTATCTCCTATTAAAATCCATCGCCCTCGGCCGGGATCAATCTCACAAACCTTGGATCCAGCAGATAGACCACTGAGGATTTATTATTTGGAGATGTATTACTTGATTCCATATTCGTTTATAACATAACCAAGTTCGCGATATGTCGTACTGTACGCATAATACTCTTCTCCCTATAGCATTAATATTTCTATTGCTGGTATGCTGGCAATAGTTACGATGAAACATTCTTAACTATGATTTATTCTATTACAAGTTTTTACTAGCGAGCATGAAACACTTTATTGTTTTACTGATCCTATAAATATATAATCTAGCGATTAGAATTTGTATACCACCGCCTCTCCTACCGTGCCGGTCAACATTCTGATGGTAAACATATTTTCGAGAAACTGGATTCGAACCGTCTAGTCACGGATTCGAACGATGGTGACCTAACGCTTTAGCGACCACAGCCACCCGGCACCGCATGAATAGCGGGCGTATTACACGACTTATGTAGGAATATTTTTATGCTTCACATTACAGTATTCATACCACCAACAGTATTTTACAGCATATAATATTATAAGGAGACTGCAATTTAAGGTCTGTGGTCCCCGTTGTTAATAAGAAAAATGCCTGCTGCATCATATCTTAAAGCAACCAGAATCATTGCTTCTAGCGGAATAGCATTATTTCGTGCAGTTGACGTTTTAAATGAATCATTCTTCGATACTAGACAATCCTTGCTGTTAGCTTATGAATTATAAATCCATCAAAAAAAAACTCCGTTACATCCGATTTTCCAAGATTGTAAACTTTTGTTGGAATGCAGCTTCTTAACCTCACTTGCACATCAAAATTATTTCCTATTTAATCAAAGACTTCAATAAATTCTCCCATTTTTCTAATGCTAATACTAGGTTATAATTGTAGTACGTTATCTATTAAAGTGCTGCAGTACTGGTAGTCAAAACTAACCCTTCTACGAGGAAAATCACAGATACGTTAATAAAATGTCAAGAAGGTATAATATAAACAGTAGTTTAAACCAACAATATAGAAGGTTTAACTTTGAACCAGGTTTAAACTTGATACAAAGTTTAAACCAATATGGGGAAAATGAATGTTAGTGTAAACTCAGACTTAAACGAGATTAAAATAAACCTAGTTTAAACTCATTTGGGGAAAACGGCCCTAAGGGTCTAGAATCCACCTTCTCTTGTCTTCCTTTCTGAGATCATAAATCAATTACTTCGAGAACAGCCGGGCTTCCAACACAGCTGAGTAGACGCACACAATTTCATCCGGACACAAGCACGTAATGTTCAATTATCTCGTGTTCTCCGGGCATATGACCCTCCATGGGCACTATTCACATATCATTTTATCTCAATGCCTCAGCCAATTTCAATATTGGTTTTTCATCTTCTTCTTCTTCTTCTTCTTCTTCTTCTTCTTCTTCTTCTTCTTATTGTTGTTGTTGTACCTGGAGGTACACCTTAACTCCTCACATTTAAAGGAAGCGCCTTAATGAACTCTATCTATCTAACAAACGAGAAACTGCTATTGCATGAAGGTAGGACATTAATCTGAAGATGTCACTACTGTATAATTGAAAAGTTTGTCATTTCTAAGTTTCTTAAACTGATTGGAGGTATTTTGTATTGTTTTTGCTGTACATCAAGAAGTTTGGACATTTCTCCATTACCAAAAACTGTGGTCATGCACTCTGGTGCAAGGTAAAGAAGTTGTTATTGAAAGAAATTTTGTGTTTATGGATTTTCTCAGGTAAATTAACTTTCATTTGTTTTTATATTACTAGGTTTGTAACACTTCCTTCTCGTTCCGCTAGCTTTGAATCTGGCCAATTGGAATTTTTTGTAATTATTTTTCCGCCTATCACAGGCTTCTTTTTGGTATTTGGGTGTAACGTTTGAATTTGCCAATAAAATTGAGAGGGTGTGTCCGAATTAGTGCAGAATCCTCTCAAACAATCCCCTCTGGTATATAAGATGAGGCTTTTCGGGCTACCTTGTCTCAATGATCGTCGTCCTTCTTAATGTGGGTGTTAGTATAGGAGGCGGGACGCCTCATTCTTCG
Source organism: Anabrus simplex (assembly GCF_040414725.1). Classification (NCBI taxonomy): domain Eukaryota; kingdom Metazoa; phylum Arthropoda; class Insecta; order Orthoptera; family Tettigoniidae; genus Anabrus; species Anabrus simplex. Next base: position 154,853,008 of record NC_090266.1, read on the forward strand.
CCAGGCAGTCCAGCAGCCAAGGTAATGTCCACCAGGCTTATTTTTCTGTAGCTACCTCCGTCGACTTACAAGAGGGGAAGGTTCAGATTTCTAATTATGTAACCTCCTGTTTCCGAAAATGTAAACCTTCTTTCGGCTAATGTAAAATTTCATAAAGTCTTAAAACTGTAAATCGGGGATAGAGAGTGCGTTACCCTCTCGAGTTCCCCTTCAATTTAATTTGAGGTGACTATGATTTTGTAACGTTTTCTCTTTTGGTAAAGTGTTAAAATTAACCTTCTCTCTAGTCACCTCCGTAGCTTGGGATTAGCTTCTGTATCATGGGGCCGAGAGCCCAATTAGGGTTTTATACTAAAATTTCTTGGAGCGCAAGCGTACGCCTCCATTAAATTTGTGTTTCGGGCCATTAATTTAACCTGTTCTTTTTCCACAAAGGCCCAGTAGGTTGGGTACTAGATACCCCTGTGTACTAAAGTTTGTTAAGTGGAAATTGTGCCTAGAGAGGCCAGAGAGTGTAAGATTTTGACGTAATGTTGCCTTGAGTAGGCTATCAGATATTTGTTAAATCTGGAGAGCATGTAGCTCTTTTCTGTGTTTTTTGAATTCAACTGCAATATTGAGGTGCGCCTCTGGAAGGCTGTAAGGTTGCTGAAGCAATGTGCTCTTAAATTGGAATATTCCGGTTCTTGTCTAAAAATTGAGATATTGCAAAGTTTTTTAAACTGGATCCGGCACCTCAGAATTTGTAAACTAAGGGATTGAAGCCCCAAATCTGTAAAATTCCCTAATCTGGGGTTTTCCTATTCTTTTTTCAAGATTGATGTTTGTACCTGTTACTTGATTATTTCACAGAGTGAAACATTTGTTAAGTTTGTGATTTAAAGAGAAATATAACCTTTGTTAAAGCTTTTAATTAATTTTTGATATTTTAGTTAGACACATTCAACACCCGCACCTTCTTTCACCTCTTTCTGCTCCAAGGATATCTCCGTAACAATTATTATTATCAAATCTATCGCCTTGCACATTCTCACATATCCGGTTTGCACTCCATTTTAACTCATGTGTACTTAGCATCCACGTTATTCAAACTATTGAGATGATCCTAACGACTTAACATAAAACATATCACTCACTCACGTATCTATCTTTGATCGCACCCCCAGTCAGCTTTCCTTTCTCCACTCGTCCGCATCCTTAAACTAAAGGGAAAGTAACCGTATCCATGCGTTAAAGTTGTGAGCATCTGAACAACCTATATTCGAAATGATGAGAAGATCCATATCAGCTGATTGAAGATGGATATGGCTTATGTCGTCCACCGAATTATATAAGCCCACACTTACGAATGCTTCATTCAAACACGTATCATGCTACAGGGCCTTATACACTAGTGCATGCAAATTCCCGGAATTTTGTGATTACTCAATAATTACAGAAGACAAGAAAATAAAACGAATAAAAAACTTTACCCCATTGAAACTTGCATATTGCGCCACCTACACGTTATAAAAAATCAAAGTACATGCTGGTAGATTTTATTTACAAAGTTAAATTTTACATCTTAATGGGACACGGCTGATTTTCATGCTAAGATATCGTGGAAATGTACTTATCATTTTGATGTGTAACCTGGTGTCATCTGGCGGCACCCATATGGATTTAGTTATCCATAACTGCCGTCTCGCTAGTTGAGAGTCCTAAGTTAATCTCGTTCCGTATTGACTTCATGATATCTTGGGAACAGCTACCTCCAACTGCTGGAGGTTCTCCGCTGTCTCCACATAGAAATTTCGCAGGCACACAGGCGCGATCTCGACGTGGAAAATCCTGGGTTCGATTAGCACTCACATACATGCGAACAGAATTAGGAATCGGTTACTTGAAGCACTGTTTATATGACTTCCAAATAATATGACACTGATAGATCCACTCATAGATTCGAGATGGACTACCGGAAGTAGCGATTACTGTCCCTGAAGACCGCTACTCGATTCCCATTCGTTATAGAGAGAAATATTCACTGATCTGTTTCTTAATACGTGAGCATCATTATTCACTAATGGTACACTTTCCTGGCTAATCTGACAACGTTTATTTATTGTGTTTGTTGCCTCTGATAACTGCGTTAATTACGCTACAATAACCACTGGTTATCTATCTTCATTAACGCACTACGTCCCGACGATTTTAAATATTGTCACTCGTTCTTCATAAACATATTCATTAAACCTGCAATAATAGTACTTGTGTGCATTCCCTTATTGAATAATGTGATTGGTATTTCACACATCCACACACCACAACTGTAACTTCACACAAAGAAACTGTAACTGCACTATGCAAAGTCTGCGTATCGGACTGACGTAGAATAAGCCTCTGGCTGGCACAATACCCAGTATAGTGAGTGATGAGGGCTCTCGGGGAGTGCCTTTTATCGATGACTCGTGTATTATGCGATGGAGAGGGAAACTCCTCCCACATTGGGAAAATAGCTCCGCTAATAATTGTCTCTCAGAGTTGAGTAGATATTCATTTGATAGATCTTGACATCCTCTATCTACTGATCTATTTTCATTTAAATCGCATCAAAGGTTTACTGGTAATTTTTAAAACATTTTCTTACAGTTTAGCGTGCGAAGGAGAGGTTCTGGGGAGCCCCTATCTGCGTTGAGATAAGTACTAGAGACATATGGTTCCCATCATCGCACGTCTATCTGAAGTGCGTCATTAAGAATGTGCTCGATAAGTAATTCATCTTCTTATATTACCAAGTACGGTACTACAAGTTATGCTGAGTTCATTGATTCCTTACTTGTAAATTTCTTAGGCTTGTGGTGACAGTTCCTTATTATTATTATTATTATTATTATTATTATTATTATTATTATTATTATTATTATTATTATTACTTAACGCGCGAAATTTGTCGGTTGGTATCCAAGAATATGCAGGGAAATCGGTGGTATTATCCAGTTCTCAAGTTAAAACCCTGTAAACTTAACTCCGCCTACTGATATAGGCGGCAGTTGAGCATAGCGTCCTATCTCGCGCTCTCTTCCACAATAGAGAGCGCACTTCCAAGGCCACGCTGTTCTAAGAGCTCTCCGTTTCTGTACGCGCACTTAGAGTTTCTGCATTCGGGCTCGCGCGGCGTCGTTCGTATCCCGGACCGGGCATAAAATGCTGTTACAACCAAATATTTCATACAGTAGAATGATGCGGAAAAACGGCACATATGTCTTGCTGGGCTTCATGACATGTCTATTAACATGGTATTGAACGGTTTCAGTACGCTGACCATTCAGCCACGGAGTCGGACTATTATTGTCATCATTATAATGTATGAAAAAGCTCAACTTGATGCAAGGCGGCACTCATAAGCACGTTCTTTAAGAGATGAATAGCCATAAACGTTTGAATTCCATAATACATCAATCATGATATCTAATACGATGAAAATGTATGTGACGTAAACGATCGGGGGTGACCTTCCCTGCAACTTTTGTTATGTACAGGTTTTAGATAAAACTGATATTTTCGGGGATATTTGGTATTTTGTGAAATATAATACAATCGTGAAAATCCCTGTTATCGGAAATTATATTCTAAACAACTTTCGTTACCTTCAGGTTTTCGATATGGCGAATATTAACGAAGAAATATGACATTTACTGCCTTGGCCTCCATAAAATTACTAACCAAGTTTATTGTTATTATTATTATTATTATTATTATTATTATTATTATTATTATTATTATTATTATTATTATTATTATTGCTATTATACTTTCAGAGCTGCAGAAAGCAATTGTCCAACTTCATTTTAAAACCATTTCCGGATCTGTTTCTGCACTCATAAGCACAGCAGCCTAGCGTAATATTCTTCAAAACTCAGACCTCAGAAATACGTAAATTCACACACATTTCGAAACTAACAATAGTCAATAATCTTCCGTGTTTAATAAAAACATATTTTCGGTTGTTTAAAGGGTAAAACAGGTAGCCTGTACTTGCCCTGTGCGCAATACATACGTTTAAATCAGCTGACGGGACATTTGGCTAAAGCATTGTGGAGCCAATCAGAATGAAGCACTTGTTAGCCATACTGTACATATAGAGTCACTGTAAGCCATGGGAGATGTATTGATTAAAGTATTTTATACAAGAAGGTTGGTTTTTTGGGTATAAAGTGGAAGTAATCTTCTAATTCATCAGCATGCATGTGAATGGATCTGCTGTTAAAGACTTCAGAAATGTCATAATGCCAATAGGAAAACATGACGGACCGAGGACCGATCCTTATGGTACGCCACATTTCACTGATTCCCAGCCAGAGGATCGTCCGTCAAAGAACGTTACCCTTTGTGATATGTATATGAGGCAGATATGTCCAAATCACGACAGAGCACTCTCCGAGAAGCCAATTGCATTCAATTTGGCGGGAAACAACGCGTCGTTAACACAGTCAATTGACTTAAAGAAATCAAAGAGACATAAGCTGCCTCTTATCGGTGGCCGCGCGTATATCATCTGTAACTTTCAACAGATAAGTAGTAGTTCGATGGTCCTTCTTGAAACCAGATTGGTGCGGATTTTGAATACGATATTTAGACAGATATTCACACACTATGCCTCATCGTTGGAATGTACTAGTCAACTTGTATCATGCCACAGCCAAGCTCTGGCACTGCCGTTTCATAATAAGACGTGAAAATGATCCGAGTGGTATTTAACGAAGTATGTGTGGTGTTGACATTAAAACACACAACGGTGGAGAACAAGCACCCTGAAACCAATTCTGGACGAATATAATCTGACGGTGGCGGCCTTATAGCCTTGGAAAAGTTTTGTGGGTTTCTCTGGGACCATTCATCCGTTTGGACGGTACCAGTACACTCCATCAATTTGGAATTGAACCCATCCTTGCCTGGAGTGTATATGAGCTTCCAGCAAGACAATGTGACATGTCACACTGTATAACATATCCGATATTTGTTGAAAGAGCACGGCAAAACCCCCCTCCCCTAATATCCCAAACATTTACATGACTGAGGATCTTTGGGACCACCTCGATCATCGTGTTCACTCTATGCAACATCCCTCACACATCTTCATGTGCATATGGGATGCAATGCGAGTATCACTTACTAGCTCCTCATTGAGTCATTCTAGCTGCTTCATGCGGCAATTACTGTGGATTATTATGGTCATAAAAACATGATTCCACTACATCCAGCCTACTGCTTCATTTTATAGAAATGCCTTGCCTCGATACCACCATGTTCCAGCTGCGTTAAATTATCCTAAACTACGATATTGCGGCAAGATTTTTGAGAAAGAAGCTAAATGTATCTAAAACAATTGGCATTTATCTTAATTAAGAAAGCTCACATTGTGTATACGGGTCGCTGACACGCAGACATTCATCAAGAAAATTTGTTATCTGTCGTAAATGCTGACTTTTAGCAGGTCATGACCATCGTCATCATCATAAAAGTGTAAGTGAATAATTGTATGACAGGTTGGGATGCGTTGCGATTAAGATATTCTGTGAGAAGGAAGTGAGTTCACAGACGAAGCTATCTTTACATCGCTCGGTTTTCAGGCCAACGTTGTTGTAAAGGCGTGAAAACTGAGTTACCTCAGGAATTTTATTAGAAAGATCAAGGTTACAGTGGGTGAGGAAGGAGGGCGCGTTGGCGTAGTCGGAAATAGCCATTGCTGGTGCAAGTAGGCGGAAACAATAGCAGAAGGACCCTCACAATGAAGAGATAAAAGCAGAGGATACGGACTGGCTTAGGAAGTGGGCAATGGGAGGTGAATGGAGTAGTTCCCTTGGAAAATTATGAACTCGGTCATGGATGGCACGAAAAGCGGAGGGAGACTTAGACGATGATTAGACTTTGATTTTAATGATTTCCAAGTACGAAGTACAGAACCAGGCGCGTGAAAGTGTTTAATTCATTCACAGAGGCTAGTTTTAAAAGAATATAATGATGTATCTTGTATAATAATGATAATATATTTATTGTTTGAATTTTGTATTGCGTTTGATTTTCAAAATTATAATTCAATTACTTTGAATGTTCAAAAAGTTTGAAATCATTAATTCTGTACAGTTTCTTTCCATTTCCTGTTATCTAAAATACGCACTGGAATACGTAAATTATATAGACTCTCAAGAAACGAATGAGTCCATGTTGTTCGCACTTAATATTTTATCATACTTTTATTAATTGTTATCAAAACGTAATAATGTTATAAGTCCCACTAACTGCTCATTGGCGGTTTTCGGAAAATCAAAATAAAATTCACCTCCCTTGTAGATACAAACCTTATAAATACCCTAAACCAATATTATATCTATAGGTTCAGTTGTATCTGTGAAAAGTGTGCCTCGGAGGATATTGTACAACACCATGATGATCCTCTTTTTGACTGACTATACATGACCACACAGTGGAAAGTAGAAATATTTCATTTATATTACTTGTTTCAAAGTATTTATTTATTTATTTATTTATTTATTTATTTATTTATTTATTTAATTTATTTATTTATTTATTTATTTATTTATTTATTTATTTATTTGATAATATGAAATTACACAGGCCTAAGCCGAATTACGTTCTTTCTCGACATATCAGATTTAAACTGTAAATACATAGAGCGAAGGAGCAAAGGCAAGTTGTACGAGATTGGTAACAGATTTTCATATCGTGTGGGATGTTTCCTGGACTATTCAAATTGTTCGTACTTGATAGAACCAGCTCTTGTTTAAGTGTACTGTTCCAGTAATTGCAGATATTAAAACTCATTTGATATCCTAAGCAGACCAGGTATTTAATAACAATGTCTTTCATATTGCGTTATTTGCAGCTATTTAACTGTCATTTGACATACTAACCACGACAAACTTGTACTGTTATGACTAATCAGTATTTTCAATCAAATACTAACCAATTAGGTTGAATCTGATTCACTTACCACTCCTGTTACATTACTACATATGCTGCGGTATTTCAACTATTGTTCTGTCGATTTATTTCGTTATGACGAATTTCAAGTGACAGTCACATTTAAAACAATTCCACCACACTTTGTTTCCGAAATGTATATAATTAACTCTTTTGCGATACATGACGTAGACAACATGGGACTAACGTTGTAGAATTTATTCGAAGCCTCACTTTTAAGTTTGAATGCTATTTGTATCCTTCAAGAGGAAAGATTCTTGGCTAAAATGGGTTGGGGTGCCAATCAGAATATACAAGGATTTGAGAACAGCCTACTATCAGATCACAAATTTCAACCTTAATGAGATCTATGAGAATGGTAACAAAAAATCCGCTTATATTCCTCAATATTTCGACAATACTGTTCAAATTCATCTTGAGATGACACCAGCCTTGAGGTGCGGCTTTCCTCTTGATGACAGAATATAATAATTATTGAGGTCGTACTGGAAACTGAAGGTACAGTATTGTAAAGAGAAGTTACCTTAAACTGAACTCTGAATATCAGAAATGAAGAGAGAGTATTTTTCATATTTTTTGTGAGGTTTGTAAGAAAGAAAATGAAAGCTATACTAAAAGCATTTAATTGCCTCTGCTACTGTTGTTGCTTAAGTGTCCTCAAAATTAATTTGTGCCTCATCCCTGTAAACAATGGCAGTGAACCCTGAACTGCAACTCCAAGCAACTTCTTCTGAAGTTCAAACGGTTGTGATGCAAGTTCCATTATTCTCAGTCATATTCCAGACGTCTGGTAGTATACTATACTAGTCTAGAATGCTAGTCTATTATTACCGAATTATTTTAAAGAAGTGTTGTATGGGTTTTTAGAATTTGAAATAAATGTTTTGTTCAAATTATTCAAATAATGTTACTGAATAAAAGGATGTGATTTAAAAACCTGAGAATTAATAAATATATGTCAAGCTTATCTGTAAAAAAATTGTAATAGGAATTACCCTGCGCTAGACCACTTTCAAGATAACTAAAACCAAGTAAACTGTACCAGCAATGTCTGTACAGCAAATATTTGGCATTAAAATACCGAAACATTTATACCGCTCGGGAATACATCCCAAGCTAATGACGTATGCCGCGCTACTTCTGACCACAGCAAGTTACACGTCACCCAGGTCCAGGGTATCTCCACTAATTATTATGATACGAAAGAACAGACAATGGCAATCTGTGTGTTTAAATAATGCCTATTAAACTCACTAGTTTTACGGCGATTGTAACAATATTGTGGAATTCATTATAGGTTTAAATAAGCCGATGCACTACTGAGTGAGTTGTGACCCCTAGGCCCCGCTTCTCGTCTATATAAGCTCAGGGAAAATTACACCAGATATTCAGTCAACGATCCACAGCCGTGTCTTGCTAGTCAGCACGCTGTTGGACGAGCGCGGACGTACTGTACATCGCTAAGTCGCGTCAACTATTGTGGTTGCAAATTCCACATCAACACTTGTGTTATTTCACTTCTTAAATACTTCATGTAGAGAAAGTTATTTTCTGCGCTAAGCTTATAATTCTTTTAAAGTGTTTAACTTATAATAGTTTCTTCGTGCGTTTAAATCAAGCCAAAACGTGAAAATCTTAGAATAAAAGTTTTCTTCGTTCTTCGGCACTGAACCTATAATATTCAGTGATAATTATTTCTTCGAGGCAGTGCTCGAGAACTTCTGATCTTTTCAGTTTTTAAATTTTTCTCCGCGTTTTTTGATTGCACTCGAGAACTTGTAACTTTATGAATATCTTTCAGGTATTAGTCAGTTCTTTGTGCATCGAGGCAGTGATCGATAACTTATGTATTTAAAAGGTGTAAATAATTGTCAAGTGTTTATTTAATTGTACAGATTACGTTTAGGAAATTGTGGAATGTTTCTTCCTCGTACGAATTCAACGATTTTTTTTTTTTTGCGTGAACAGTTTTTCTAACAACGAATAGTCTTTAATTCACTTCTAGTTAATACTGAAACCTAACTTACTTTCACGTCTTGCATAAAAAGACTTCCATTTAATTTCAACGTCTACGATTTTGTATTTTCTTTCTCTGAGCTCTTAGTAATGAATTAACCTGGAACCTCGCCTAGTGTAAATAATTTAACTAATCAAAAATTGTGTTTATTTCTAGATTTGTGTTTCCTGCACAAATTCTGCTTAATCTCCCCCCTTGTAAACCCTGACTTCGAGATACATGTGACAGTCATCAATCTTCGAGAACATCCGGCGAGGGACCCTCATCACAGGATACGTGGCTCTATTGTGATGGCATCTGGATGCGTAGTTCAATGGTGATGGCATCTGGGCACATGGTTCTATGGTGATGTCAACTGGTGGATAAATGGTCCAATGGTTTACGCAGGCATCACGTGCATAGAAACATGGCGTGAGGTCAGCGATACTGTGAGGAAAAATGGTCTGGCCCCACAAAAAAGGGCGGTTGAAGGAACGGAACAGACGATGTGATTCAATCAGCGAGTTCTTACGGCGCACTGTGGTGGTGTTATTTATTAAAACATGGCCCGGAGAAAACATCTGGATGACTTTACACGGGGAAGAATCATCGGAAATGTGTAATATAAAGGTGATATGAACACAATTGAAATAAACCAGAATATAACAATATTTGTGCATATTTTAGAAATAAACTCTCTCTGCACCCACTCCAATGGTGTACTGCACACGCCCTGTGTCTAACAGCTCATGCTTTTCAAGCTAGCCTCCAATGCGGGATTTCCTGGTACAAAATGATATATTCGTACATTACAAGTAGGTAAGTCTGTGATTCTTTACAAATATTCCTGTAATGCTCTGTTACAGGGGACATCGCGCGTGTACATTTGCCACTGGCACAGTCGTGGGAAGGCGAGCCTGCAAATGTAGAGATATCGAAAGCCGAATGGCCGGTAATTGTGTCAAGATGTAATCAAGTTGTGAAACATCTGACTCTAATGCTGTTTATACGTACATACATACAGCATCATTATAGACCGTTATGCCTTTCAGCGTTAATTCTGCAAGCCCCTGTGAATTTACTAAACGTCGCCACAATCCTCTATTTGCAAATAGTGCTGTGGCCTCATTTAGTTCTATACTTCTTATCATTAAATCGTTAGAACCTGAGTCCAAACATCGTCGTCTTAGTCTCTCTGTACTTCTCTTACCTTCCATAACACAGTCCATTATCCTCCTAGGTAACCTATCCTCCTTCATTCGCCACACATGACTCCACCACCGAAGCCGGTTTAGCGTACAGCTTCACCCATCGACTTCATTCCTAAATTAGCCTTTATCGTCTCATTCCGTGTACCCTCCTGTTTATATACCCTTTATTTTACACTGCTGTGCAAAACTTAAGGACGAGATAGGTAAAATAACATAACATATCAACTACTCAGTGTAAATGAATGAAAGTGCGATAACATGTTGCCAGAGGTCTCCCACACCTGCATAGAAACTTGGCGAGAGGTCAGTGCGACTATACCGCCAAATGGATCTGTCCTCACCAAACGATGCAGTTGAAGGAACGGGATGGGACAGTGTGAATGAATCAGCGAGCTGTTACGCCACACTCTGGTGGTGTCATTCATTACAACATGGTCCGCAGACAATATTTGGATCTCTTCACACGGGCAGGAATCATCGAAAAACTGAAAGAAGGAGGTAGTGTGACAAATGTAGCCCAGGAGCTTGATATTGCTCACAGCATTGTTTCACATGCATGGAAAGCAGTCCGAACCACAGGCACTGCTTCCTGAAGGCGAGGAGAGGGTCGACCACCGTCAACTACAGCAGCAGATGACTGCTGCATTGTGCAACAGGCAAGAAGAGACTCGCGTCAAACAGTGGGTTCAATTGCAACTACATTTAACAGGACTGCAAGGGCACCCAATCTCACGCTCCACAGTGGCACGGCAACTGGTCTGTTTGTTTGTCCGACGACCATTACGTTGTGTTCCGTTGACACCCGCACATCGGCGGCATCGTTTGCGATGGTGCCAAGAGCATCAGGTCTGAACCGGCGAAAAGTGGGGTCGCGTGCTCTTCTCAGAAGAGAGTAGAATCAGTCTGAGTAGTGATTCTAGACGTACCCTCATCTGGCGAAAGGTTGGAACACGTAATGCACATAGGAACTTTGTCGAACTTGATTATTTTGGTGGTCCAAGTGTTATGGTGTGGAGAGGCATAAAGTTACTTTTGCGTACCGACTTCCAAATCTTTGAACGGTGTACACTCACCAGTCAACGTTATTGTGACAGTGCACTCCTTCCCCATGTGTGTCTTTCCAGGGGTGCACTCGGCCCTGACTTAAATTTTATGGAAGACAATGCACGATGTAGTAGTTCTTCCTAGGTAAGGTTCCAAGTTTCATCGAGCTATGCTACTTGGCAGTGACACAACATTCGAAAGTTACTTTCGTCCTTAAGTTTTGCACAGCAGTGATTTAGAAAACGAAAATACAGGACAGTCATTGCGCACTTACCAGGAAACCTAGGCAAAAGACTAATAAAGTCTCTCTCGGAAATTAAGATCTGTTAATCCATGAGCTGCAAATACTCTATGCAAATGCAAATGCACATTATTGTTTGTTCCCAAATGACCGTCATGAACAACACTCGGCAGGCTACCCTTTGTGTACTCTAACAACTGTTGGAGAAGGAGAAGTAGTCCATGACTCTCGTTTACGTTCGGGTTCTTGGGCTACCTGCTGTTCCCTTTCGTTGACATAAAACTGATCCCATTTGGTGGAACTTGTCAACGACAGCTAACACTATTCTGTTGTTTGGTGGTTCCTCATTAAATCGCTCTTCGTACTGTTTTTAACTTGAAGCAAACTCGGCCCATTCTCCTTATGACCGGAAATAATGCTTCACGATAAACACCTCGTCCTCTATTGGGAGAGCTATAATTGCATAAATCAACACAACACTGAACTCACAATATGTCAAACTATTATATACAATAAATAACACACTTCATTGCTAGGGAAACGTACACAGCAAATGAGTAATAATTTCAGTGCCGTTTGTTTTGCCGCATGCCAAACCTTTTCCTTCGATGCCCTGTCATGTGCCTTCTCAATATCTACGAAACATAAACGCAACTGTCTATTTCACTCATAGCACTTGTCAATTGAATCGGTCATTTGGAAAAGTGCATGTGTCCGCAAAAGTAAATTTCACAGAAGAGACATAAAACTGAATAAATAGTGAAAGTGAAGCTGTCAAAGCTGTATTTTGGCAATGTATATAACTATGATAGTGTCTCGCATTATCATAATAGGGATTTCGTATTCCATTCCTAAAGGACAAACAAAATATTCAAATTTTGTTTTCTGGAGATGTGCTCTTTCCCAAGGGAACTGAATTTCCTTAGAAATCAAACACATATTTCATCCCTGTCTTTTTTATTTTGTCCTTATTTATATTTTATCATTACATCGTCTTTTATCAGTCAGCTTGTTATATTTAGGAATCAGAGGCCCAAGGGACGACCAAGACAGCGATGGAACGATACGGTGCATATAAATAGTTTTGATAAACAAAATCAGTAGTACTGTTCATTACATCTTCTATATGTTTCACTACATTTTATATTACTTCTGTGAGAACTAACATTATGACCAGTATAATGAATGGATTATAATCACTAACTGTACAGTACATTAAGAATAAAAAACGAGAACTTTTAATAGCTTCTCTGCAAGAGGATCAGAATGCTTCTTCTTGCAGTGCTTGCTGCTCAGTAGTTGGCCAGTTGTTCACAATGTCATGGTAGAAACTGATATGTTCATCACCAATATACTGCATCAATTTCCACATGTTGTTGATCATCTTAATTGGCTTGTAAGTCGAGTAGTGTAAAGTGGGACGAAGTCCAGTTGGCTTAGACAAAGCAAATGTTTCCGACTCTGTTAGAACTCAGGGTACGGCACAATCATATTGAAATTCATTTCACACAGAAATATGGAAATATATTCTGCCCCGTCTAGCTATGTTTCTTCCAAAGGAATTAGTTCATAACACTGACTTTTTCGCGTGCATCAACGCGTCTACATTTCAACTACAGGAATATGAGAACACATGCACTTGGAAAAAGTGGACATGTGCCCTTTTCTAAATGACCGATTCATTTACTTGACACATACTGAAAATCTGGTTCTGACAGCCACTCTGTGGTCTGAAATCACAATGGTTTTCATCCAACTGTAGCACCTTCCTTTCCAAAATGCCTGTAAGCACCTTACCTAGTATACTGAATAATGAAATAACTGGATAGATTTTATTTTATTTTTTGTTTTCCTTGGGTATGGGTAAGTGCAATTACTGATTTCGTGCAATAGGTAGGTACCTCAGTCAAATTCCATGCTAATCTTATTAAAATATGGAGCCATTTCATCCCTTCCTTCCCGATATATTTCACCATTTCAGGTCTAATTTAATTTATATTGTTTCTGTAATTAATTTACCATCCTCTCCATTTCCTGGAGCGTAATTTCACTGCCACCACTTTCAACCTCCTCATAAACTCCATTGTCTGGGACTTACATTGAAAATTTCAAAATATTCCTTCCATTTGTCCATTGATTCGTGGAGATCTAGAACGAGTTCACCTGATTTACCTAAAAACACTGTTTATTTCCCTTTATAAGCTTCTTTGTTATAGTCCAGTAGAGTCAGTATTCGACAAGTAATTGAAATATCCGACGGGAATTTTGTCCCGCCGGAGTTCTTTTACGTGTCAGTAAATCTACCGACACGAGGCTGACGTATATAATTACCTTCAAATACCACCGGACTGAGCCAGGATCGAACCTGCGATTTTGGGTCCAGAAAGTCAGCGCCTCAACCGTCTGAGGCACTCAGCCCGGTGTACCGTACTGTAGGAATGTATTCTTAGAGCATGATGTATTAAGGTTCATTTTCCTTTACACACGCGCATAGGAAAATGAACTCAACGAAAATTGTTCTCATGGACTGCATATCAATATGTGGCTGGGATGCGTGACCAGTCTTAAGGGAAATAATGGACAGGAAGAGCATTGTTGCATTGGCGATTTCGACATAGCAGCGACGAGTGGTTCACCTTTTTATTAATATTACCCGGTGAGTTGGTCGTGCGGTTTGGATCGCGCCGCTGTGAGCTTGCATCCGGGAGATAGTGAGTTCTAACCGCATTGCTCGCAGCCCTGAAGATTGTTTTCTGTGGTTTCCCATTTACACACCAGGCAAATGCTGGGGCTGTACCTTAATTGAGGCCACGGCCGCTTCCTTTCCACTCCTAGCCCTTTCCTATCCCATCGTGGTCGTAAGACCTATCTGTGTCGGTGCGACATTAAGGAAATTGTAATTATTAATATTATTACATAATGCGGACCATTGCATTGATTATATGTGTCCGGTTCCTTAGCTGAATGGTCAGTGTGGTTCAGAGGTCTCCGCGTTCGATTCACGGCCGGACCGAGGATTTTAACTGCATATGGTCGATTCCTGTATCTAGGGAACTGTGTGTCTGTGTAGGTATTAACACACAGTTTTCTTCATCTACATACAACACTGACAGCCTCAGAAGAAGGCCTACACAGCACTGAATACATCCCTCCACATGGGCTTGGCGTCCGTGAGACTGAGCCATACCAAGTGCCGACCCCAAGAATGGCAAGAAGAAGAAGAAATTGATAATATACATTCTTTCTTTTGTTGCAAGCTGGTAAGAGCGCAAGTTTTCTGAGCGCTAGTGGTTGAGTTCGATCCCAATTCAGATCTATGGTATTTTAAGGTTGTCAAATACAACTTCCTGTTCTTAGATTTACCGACAAGTAACAGAACTCCTGTGAAACGACATTCTGGCTCTTTGGTGTCTCCGAAAATGGTAAACATAGTTAAAGAAGCGTAAAAATAATAATAATAATAATAATAATAATAATAATAATATCACTCGGAAAAGCTGCTACCGTGCGAAGACTTTAAACAGATCCTTTTGATCGGCGAAGATTTGCCTGTCAACAATGACGAGATTAGTTTGATTCCCTCAAGTCTGAATACTGAATTTATTTTACGTTCGGCAGGCATTTGCAGCAGCTCTGTTTACTTGAGGCGCCTGTAGTGGAGTGGCCTAAACTCAAGGGAAATAAGGACGTGACTATTTCATTGGAAAGGCAAAATACACCATTCAGCTGCTCAGTCGGTACGAATAATCCAAAACCATTGTATGCATTCTACCGTAAGTTTCTTTTAAAGTAATTGAACCATCTGTACCATCAATTACCGCCGTCAGTCAAATTTATGTGATACCAATTCTGTAACCAGGTAATAGAAAAGGATTACTTTTCTCGTTTAAATGTAAAGATTTGTTGTTGTCCTGTGTACCCCATTACTGACTATGATAATACGGAAAGTAGTATTTGGTTTGGTTTTATCTTTAGAAAATAATAATTTGCATTTGTAACATTTTATCACAAGTTTATTAAGTAGAATGTTTATTAATGTGACAAATGAAGATATTTCTCATTGCCAGTAATGCATATAATTGTATTTTCAATGTGATGACCATGCAAAAATGGACTTATAATAACAAAGAAGGTGATGCAAGCCTGTGATTTTGTTCTCTTTAACGTTAAATTCAGCTGGCGGTATTACACTCAAAGAAAGGACAGATTTAGTTTCTTGTAACATGACCAGATGCGTATTTCTTTATAAAATGTGCACGAATGTATCATTTTCGTGGAAAATTAGCTTAGCGCTTTCCAAGGATGATCGATTCAAATTATGATTGTACAAATGATGTAAAGGCGATATTCTTATGAAATGAAGTCATACGTACGAGTTCTTCAGAGTTTTGTAAGAGTTTCTATATACGTATCATTTAGAAATTTTGGTAATTTTTCCAAAAATATGAATGTTTTTTTATTTGGCATACGATGTCGTCACACTGACAGTGTTTAATTACAATATCTGTATGCCATCTAACAGCCGTTTCAGCAGGCCAAGCCCCTCAATAGTCTGCATAAGCCACGGAATAGTAATTACAGTTTTTTTTAATCACAGAAAGTTTTGGAGTTCTTGACAACTTCTCACTGATCTGGATAAGTAGTGGGGCTGTTATCTGAAGACACTTGCGTTCCCTTTCTCTGGATTTTTAGTGCATTTGGTGTAATATTTTAGCACTTACTGTAGATCAGTCCCTAAATACTTCATTACTGACATATTTTCCAATAGATTATCTTTGTGCGATCTTAAATTTAACACAATCTATCGGTTCCTAAGTGGTCTCAATGTTATTAAAATTCGGTTTATCTGCAAGAAAGATTGTGTGCATTTCCTTGCAACCTTAATGATTCTTCAGTAAATTACCTTGTACGTGTTAAAACACGCATTCCAGAGCATCTAATAATCAACAATAACAATACAGTAATTGACTGTCGTTAGTTGAAGTATGATCCGTCTCCACTGTTGCTACTCATCTTCACTAGATGACAGCACTACTGCAAATTGTACAAAACTAACCCGTCAACGGCGGCTAAAGTAGGTAATGGACTGTAAAATTAATCTCAACCTATAAAAAAGTTTTAAAGGAGAGATTTTTAATGTATTCTTAAAATGAAAATCCAAAGTCTGTTCCCAGTCATTCGACCGGCTCAGGAATGGAATGAATGAAGACCCCATCTAGCGGCAAGGATAGAAATTGTGCCGGCTGCCGAAGTCTGCACTCCTCTGGGGCAATGAATGGTAGATGAAATGATAGTGGAGAATGTTGCTGGAAAGATGACAGGGAAAACCGGAGTACCCGGAGAAAAACCTGTCCCGCCTTCGCTTTCTCGAGCACAAATCTCACAAGAAGTGACTGGGATTTGTACCACAGAACGCAGCAGTGATAGACCGGTGCGCTGCCACCTGAGACACGGAGGCTGCTTTGTTTAAATCAAATTGTAAGTGGCATGTCTACAACGATAAACTAATCTCGGAAACCTAAACCTCTAAACAACCTGTTCGCCACTGCTCTTGAAGCGTCAACATAAAGCACCTGAACGCATCACTTCACCCTTCGAACGGACGCTTTCGGAAGGACAAGCCGAACTCTTGCTTTGTTTGTATGGACCTGATATCGCTGATGATATTTGCTAACTATTCTTCATGCTCTCTGTTTTATTTATTCTATTTATACCTATATTTGTTTTCCGATGAATGTACTGTACCTCGTGTCGTCTTTCTGAAGTAGTTTCAAAACGACATGAATATAATTTACAACCTCTCATTAAAAATATCGATACTTCTCGGAATACTAACAAATCTTGTTTTCACTCAGAGGTTCTTCTCTCTGTGTTGTACGTGTGACCTCAGTCTTACTGCTCTTACTAATGTGTTATAATGAAATAAGGAAATTATGTTATGTTTGATATCACTCCATATTTCACTAATGATGCTACTGTATAAATCGTAATATGCACATTATTGAGGAAGTTCTACGCCGTGAGTTGAATATACTGTAAGCCTATATCAGTTGATCACGCGGTCGTCTTCGATGAAATTATCCCGCTGTATCTCCAGCTAGGCTGTCATGTCCAAATATTCGAAAATAGTACTTAACCGATAACTGTCACCCTACACCTCATATAAATACAGCTGTAATTAGACAGTGACAGATTTAAAGGTGTCTGATTCTCCTAAATTGCGAATGAAGCATACTTGCAAAACGAAATGATTCATAGTACTGTTTTCCGGAAATATGTCGAAATTGTTTCTATTATGTGACAACGTGTAACCATATCCAGCCAAATGATGCCCTCTGACATCAAGATATACCTTATTATTTATTGCTTTAGTAATCACGATACATCACGGATGTTAACACCGCATAGTGCCATATCAGGCACATAAGGAGGAGTTGGAATAATTGTCGCTTTATTGTGTAGCAAGAAAGTTTTGAATCAACAGAGCAGTGAGTAGTCGTGATTTATCATATGGAGGGATCCACTGTCAAGAAGTCACATTTGTCGGTCGTACTTCGGGTCGCGTATCTATATAAATCAACAAATCATTTGCCATAACTGAATACGCTCATCAGGAACAACAGTGAATTAACCTTCCTTGAAATATAGACTCTCTTGAAACATTAAATGGGCATTACCTTTAATTTAACTAAAACAGGACAGCCTTTGTGGTATACCGATGCAAGGTAAATCATACGGAACTCTGTCTTCCTTACGATGTATGTTGTTAAGAAGGGAGCCATACTTACCAGTGCCGACTGAGTTAATATTACCTTAATTTTTTTCAGTCTTACGAAGACACTAATTATAACGCTAATAAACCATGAATTACATGCTTAATTCGAAAAGAACATCCAGAGATTCTATCAAAAAGCTTTAAACCATGCGTATATATGTTCAATATTGTATACGTTGCGTGAATAGTTCATTGGTTGTGAATTGGTGATGCTATGAAGAAGAGGGACAAATTATAATTGAAGGAGTTCTCCACTGTCAGCTTTGGGACTCTGAGAATGTTTCCTGTACTTTACTAAAGCTGCATTACCTCCAGCGACTACGTTTGGACTGAAGCCAGATCCCATGCTCCGGTCGTTGTCGCTATGTAGGAGAGTGAGGGGAATACTGTAGGCCATAACTCTGTTCAGAGGAGGGGAGGGAAGTTCTGCTTGGTCATCTTATGTCTGTCTTGTTGTAAATTAGAGAGTAAATGTATAATAGTGATCTTGATGAAGTAAAAGTGTGGAATTGAATTAAGGACAAAAACGTGTGTTTAGATACAGTCGGCATTCAGCCTTCGGGGAGCACGTATATGACAAAACACAGACAACAACATAGAACTTAAAATGCTGCACATCGAAAATAAAAGAAAATTTTTCAACGTTAAATTAATATAAAAATAACACATAAAACAACCTCTTCGCTCTTCGCGCTGCACCATTCATTTTTGGAACGATATTTCACACATTTCGCAGTACCATTTCATGAATTCCACAGGAGGCTACTCTGACACCAATCGTCTGGAATGTGGGGTTAGGATATTCTTACCTGTACTGAGCCATATCGTATATGCCTCAATTATTTATAACACTGTGGAAATATGTTATTTTATATATATGCAACGAGCTGGGAGTGAAGATAGGAAGTCAGAAGAGCCGCGACATAGGCGAGGCACACCCAGAATTTTTCCATTACCAGCGAACGTTTTCAAATTCAAATCAAACCGTTGGCTATGTATCCAGGCACGCAGACCCCACTCTACTTTTCAAATTCAAACGATACAAGCTAGGGGAGAGGTAATATATGAACGTCGAGAACCCCAAGACAATTAAATTAGGTTGCCAACTTCATCTTTGCAGGACTGGGATCCTTTGAATTCAAATAGAGATATTCGCCACCAAGCCAACATTCCACAGGTCTGAATTAATGAGATATTGGAAATAGATTTATCACTCACTTCTAAGTGATAATAATGATTACTCGAGCGCTTTTGATAATAAGACTCATTTGAACGTGATGCCGTTGGAGTTTGGAAATCCGTTAGCAGGCCACTGTCTATGTTAGCCGGGGATTCACCTCGAGCAACGGACAAACTGTAAGACTATTTAAACTGCCGTGGTGGGGGAAGCTCTTTCATTCGCCAGAACTATTTTCAGTGAGTTTCACACGGTGTGTGTCGTTCTCCGCGAGAGGTGATACTTTTCTTTGTGAATATCAAAGTCAGTTACACGCTGTGCGCGCGTTCCAGAACTAATAATTATCTTTGTGACTAGCAAAAGGTGGTTACCTCTATCTTGGTCTTTGTCAGGTGGTACCGTTCAGATTCCATATATTCCTTAATCTCAGAATAATGACTCGAGACCTGCGAGTGAAATAGTAGTACAATTAACGCTTTAATTCGCATATCCACTCGGTACGTGTTCGCGAATCACGGATTGTACGTGTGCGTTCCGTATATATGAGCCTCAAAGGACAAATGCTGGTCGGGTATACGCCCTTAATCTAATGACGCACAAGTCGGGACCTATATTTGCGCGTAGGCTAAGCCAATTATACCCTATCATTACGATCAATATTGTGTATTCGTGTACGCAAAGCGGTGAAGAGGAGGCCTCAATCCACAGCCTCCTTGCAGACTTTTCCAGGAACGAGAAGAAGACAACGATGGCTGTACGAGGAATCGAAACCAGGACCACTAAACCTTTGCTGACCGCTGTTGTGATGGGCTAAGGCGATCGTGACACAGCGGACATGTGATTTACGGTGAATGGTGAAAGCTGCAAAAGTTAAGTGCTAACGTCCATATAAGCATGTTTTAGGAAATATTAATACACTGGAGAAGGGTTAATTTGAGTATTTCAATGATTAAATGTTAGCCAGAGTGGCAATTGTATTGTTCAAGTTTACTTGACGTTAAATTTGGTCAGGGCTGGTATGCTTGCTTTTAGCCCATTTGAAGTGTACATATTTAGCTAGATGGAAGAAACTGTAATGATAGGATAATGATAGATAGTTTTCTTTGCTTGATTAGTGTATTCTATTTTTATATCATTCATCATAGAGATATTTCGGGTAGAGTTCCTTAGAGTATCAAACAGGCTATATGACCGCTGCGTTGGATTATGTTCAGATAGTTAGTAACGTGGATTAGTTAGGTAGTTCTATGCATGTGGCATGGATAATTTCAGTAATTCCAAGATGTGCAGTGACAATATGTCCACCGTTGGGTCAGAATAGGACCATTAATTTGGGAAGAAGGCAAGTTCGGGAACATCATGGGATCGAACCAAGGATATGCCAAGTGAATGGCTTGAAATGCCAGAGGGATGATTTTGGGGCCAAATGTTCGTGAGTAGTCGAGAAATGCCGTATTATTGCTAGGAGCAATGTTTGTATAGGCGATAATTAGCCAACTGATTAGTTGCTTAAGAAAGTAACAGCTGAGCGAAGATGTGTGAAAGAATTTGTTTCCTCGTTCATGAGAAGTAATGCAGGTGGAAGGCATGACCCATTGTATAAGCTCCACAGCGTATTGGCCCGTTTGACAGCCAAGTGCTAGCTCCCCTCGAGTCAAGTAAAAGTGGACTTATGAGGTCCCGTTATGTTTTTCCGGACGTATACACTTCCTTGCCTGCTAGATAACGTCTTGCGTTCCAAACAGCTGATCGACCTAACCACGTGGAGCAAGAAAAATGGACAACTGTGTCTCTTTTGGACGCAAGCCTACGAAGCCTGCCAAAGTCGGGTTCGATCCTCGATATCACTATTATTTTATATACTTGTACGTATGTGAATTTATCCACAGGTTTGTTCTATTTGTGTGAGTGTACCTATTTGTTTTTGTGTCTTGTGTTGTGTAAAATTGGGATATTTAGCTCAGAAGCTAATTTGCTGGGAAGCCAGTTCTGTCTGATCCAATTTGAATATGAGTGCGGACTCATGCAGTAGAATCAGTGGTTTCATTTGGAGGTAATGTTTAGGAACCACCCTGCACCAATGTGTTTTATTATTTGAATCCGAATATGTCGGAGTGTAAATATAGATAGCCAGTTATTTTTGTACTAGTATTTCCGGAACATAATACAGACTATTAAGATCGATGCCCTACGGTAAATGGACTTAGGAGCTCAGCTGGCGCAGCTACACAATTAATTCGTAACAGGATCAAATCTCCATGTAAATAGATTTTGTAACATTATTTTACGGGTCGTTGCCCCCTTTTCTTTCCCTTGAATTTATTTGGTTGTAATATATCTGATTCTCATGTGCGAGTCACATTTTTATGACCGATTTTGGGGTCGAGATTGCTAATTTCATTTTGGATTCCATTTTAGTATGAACCGTATTTATGCTTTGGGCCAATAAATCCATTCTACCCCTTTACATATGTTTCTCATTTCAAAATATGCCTCCATATTTCCTGTCCATATACTAATTAGTATAAGTTTATTTAGATATTTTCTTACGCCCCTTTTCGGACATCACCACGCGCTCTACCCCCCCCCTGAGTTAGTCAGAGTTGTGGACAGGATATGGTGGAGTACTAAACTCTCTGAATTTAGGCAGCGGTCTCGCCACTCGACACTGTCCTTTTAGTTTTTATAACAAATTGCTTTACGTTGCACTGACATAGACAGGTGTTATGATGACGATGGGACAGGAAAGGGCTAGGTACAGCTCGATCATTTGCCTGGTGTGAAAATGGGAAAACACGGTAAACCATCTTCAAGGCTGCCGACAGTAGGGTGATAATATAGTATATATCCTTATTGCACAAACGATGACTGAAAAGCTTTACAGTTACATTATACATTATTATGTATCACTAAAATACAGTAATGCCACACATGACTGCAATTTTTATTTCAACCGAAATCATTTCCATGCATTCACACTCTAACACATGTCACAACAAATGTAATATAACCACGTAACACTTCCTCTCCCCTCTCCGCTGAATTAAGTTATCGCCTTCCGCTTTTCCTCTCACCTCCTCTACAGCAAACGAAGACCACGGCAACATTTCACACTGTATCTATTTAGCGCTTAATGAATCCCACTGGACGCTACTAAGACGCTAATCGCCTGGATTGTGGATTATATTACTTTGAACTACACTAAATTCCATTAATTTAGTATGTTATTATTTATGACTAAATATAATGGCTCACAACGTACTCTTTAATTAATTTCCGTACTTTTATTCAAAATCATTATCATGCATTTACTCCGTAATACACATCAGGATGAACATAATTTCACCAAGTGCAACTTCTCCTTCCCTCTCTGCTGAACGGAGTTGTTTCCTATCACCTTCCTGTCACCTCCTACATAGCAAACCTCGACTGGAGCAACCGAACTAGCTTCAGTACAAACGTAGTTGCAGGTGGTGACGCACGGATAACAAATTAAGATAAGTAAAGGTTGTTGTTGTTGAAAGTTATCACCGGAACGAGGAAATAAGACAGACGTACATGGATATAATTAGTGAAAACTTAGAAACAGTGCACAGTAATTAGCTTCACGATATATAAAGAGAATTGGTGGCATACAGGGATGCTGTATTAGAAACAGCAAGGGAATGTCTAGGAACAACTGTGTATAAGGATGGGAAAAAGCGAACATCTTGGTGGAATGATGAAGTGAGAGCAGCTTCTAAATTTAAAAAGAAGGCGTATCAGAAATTGCTTCAAACAAGGGCTAATGCAGAGAGGGAATTGTATGTAGAGGAAAGAAAGAGAGCAAAACAAATATCTGTTGAATCCAAGAAGATGTCGTTGGAATATTTTGGTAGTAACTCGGAAAGGCTTGGTCAAGGAGCAGGCAAACCTTTCCGGACAGTAATAAAGAATCTTAAGAAGGGAGGGAAAAAGGAAATGAACAGTGCTTTGGGAAAATCAGGTGAACACATAATAGATCCTAAGGAATCATTTGAGAGGTGGAAGGAATATTTTGAAAATCTTCTCAGCGTAAAAGGGTATCTTCCTTGTGATGTTGGTGAAGTTACACTTGGTGAAGTGGAAAGAATGATAAATAAACTCAATTGTCATAAAGCGGAAGGAATAGATGAAAATAGGCCTGAAATGGTGAAGTATAGTGGGAAGGCAGGGATAAAATGGCTTTACTGAGTAAAAAGATTAGTATGGAGTGTTAGTAAGGTGCATTCAGATTGGACAAAAGCATTAAATGGACCTATTTATAAGCAAGGGAACCGGAAGGATTGCAACAAATATCGAGGTATCTCATTAATCAGTATACCAATCAAACTGTTCACTGGCATCTTGGAAGCGAGGATGCTATCAGTGGTTGAGAGGAATTTGGATGAAAATCATTGTGGTTTCAGACTACAGAGGGGCTGTCAGGATGAGATTTTCAGTATGCGGCAGGTAATTGAAAAATGCTATGAGAGGAATAGACAGTTACATTGCCGGCCAACGGTTTCCGCACAAGCATTGAACTGTTAGAGAATGGACTGAGATTAAAGAAAACAACATACCTATGCGAGGAATTGACAAATATATATCCTAAAGCTAATATTTTACAATCAAACAACGTTTTACATTATGTTTGAGCAAGAAATAGACAATAAGTACACATTTACTCCCACACATCACCAGAACACATCAAACTCTCTTCTCATCAAAGGAAGCCCGCTTTGCTGCAAGTACACTTTGAACTATTCTCGGCATTCTCAGAACAAGTTGTTCTAACACTGCTGTAGGTATACTTTGCCAGGCATTCGGCAAGATGTCCCACAGCTTTTCCGATGGAGAAGGACACTCCCTTCGGACTTGCCGATCCAACTCATCCCACAGCAGCTCAATTGGATTTAAGTCCGCGGATTTGCGGGCGGCCATTCAATTAAAAACAATTCCCCAAAGTTTTGTGTGTTTTTCAGATAATTCATGCAACAGCGAAAGGTGTGTTGGAGGACAAACCCATGTTGCTGTCCAGACGGAAGAGCATAACGAGATAGAATGGAATGGTAGCCGTTTTTGTCCAGTGTTCCTTGAATTTGGTGCAGTCTACCAACTCCACTGAATGTAATAAAACCTCAAACGATCACAGAGCACCATCCATGTTTCTCTGTAGGTGTTATACAGTAGGTTGCATTTTTTCCAATCTGAACGTCGAACAAAAACTCGTCGCCGTTGCCCGAAATCCTTCGAAACTTTGTTACAGTAATATATTCTGTCACTGAACAATCATTAAACATATTCGTGAGGGAATATATGTTTTGTCCGGAAGGTTTCGGCCGGCAGTGTATGTTTATGTTTCATAGATCTAGAGAAGGCATATGACAGAGTACCTAGGGGACTGGGGGACCATGGGATTAAGGGTAGAGTATTAAAATCAATCAAAGGTATTTATGTTGACATTTGGGCTGCAGTGAGAATTGACAGTAGAATGAGTTCTTGGTTAAAGGTAATTACAGGGGTTAGACAAGGTTGTAATCTTTAACCTTTATTGTCCATAGTTTACATGGTTCATCTGCTGAAAGGTATAAAGTGGCAGGGAGGGATTCAGTTAGGTGAAAATGTAGTAAGCCGGCTGGCCTATGCTGACGACTTGGTCTTAATGGTGGATTGTGCCGAAAGCCTGCAGTGTAATATTTTGCAACTTGAAAATAGGTGCAATGAGTATGGTAAGAAAATTAGCCTTTGTAAGATTTATTGATGTCAGTAGGTAAGAAATCCAATAGAACTGAATGTCAAATTGGAAATTCAAAGCTGGAAAACAGGTAGATAATTTCAAGTATTTAAGATGTGATTTCTCCCAGGATGGTAATATAGTAAATGAAATTGAATCTGGTGCAGTAAAGCTAATGCAGTGAGCTCGCAGTGCAATCAACAGTATTCTGTAAGAAGGAAGTCAGCTCCCGGACAAAACTACCTTCACATCGGTCTGTTTCCAGACCAACTTTTCTTTATGGGAATGAAAGCTGGGTGGACTCATGATATCTCACTCATAATTTAGAAGTAACAGACATGAATGTAGCGAGAATGATACAACAAATAGGTGCGAACAATGGCAGTAGGGTACTCGAAAAAGGAGATAATGGCTAAGTTAGGAATGAACTCGCTGGATGAAGCTGTACGCATAAACCGTCTTCGGTGGTGAGGTCATGTGAGGCGAGTGGAGGAAAATAATGGACTCATTTATGGAGGGTAAGAGAAGTAGAGGGAGACCAGGACGACGATGGTTAGACTCAGTTTCCAACGATTTAAAGATAAGAGGCATAGAACTAAACGAGGCCACTGACCTAGTTACAAATAGAGGATTTTGGCGGCGATTAGTAAATTCACAAAGGCTTGCAGAATGAACGCTGAAAGGCATAAACGTCTATAAAGAAGATGTATGAATGTATGTATTTAAATATGAACTAAGGTACTGTTTTTAATGTTATATGCTGTATGAATTGAACATAAATATTCCATTTATAAGTATCGCAATGTTATAGAGTTCTGTTTATAGTGTAGAGATGCTTTTGCGTACAGCACACTGACTCAATGTAAAGTAAAACTCCAGCAGCCGTTTGCCATGTCTGGAATGCTTGCCACAACCCTCTTGAAGTAGCCAGCGACTTTGACAGGTCTGAATAACACTTATGCAGTCACAATAACCCCGGCGTTTATCCGTCAGGTTTCCCGTACTGTTCAACTTAATGAGCTAAGGCCCCTGGTCAGCACGTAATATAGTAGTAATATAGTTCCAAATGTCTTCCGGTGGTGATAAAATTAAACGACGTTAAAAAGAAAACTCTTTGTGTAAAAAACAAATCAAGACGAATGCATAAGTAACTGACAAGAAACTAAAATGAAAAATACAAAATAATATCAAAGAGAAAAACAACTCAAAAATATTTCAATTTCAGGTATACACTGCATCCCTTCTAGGCCACATAAGGGAGGGAGATCTTTGATTGCCTCAGTGGCTTAGCTGATGGCATCCCATCCGGAAATAGTTTGGATAAGCTGAGGAAGGATTATCCAGCTCCTTAGCTGAAATGTCAGCGTACTGGCCATATGTTCAGAGTGGTAGGGATTCAACTGTATCGGAAATTTTAACTGCATAGAGTTAAGTCCTAAAGGAAGTAGATAAATATTGTTGTTACTTGGATAGTAAAATACCTAACGATGGCAGAAGTAAGGATGACATAAAATGCAAGTTAGCACAGACAAGGAAAGCCTTTCCCCAGAAAAGAAATGTGCTCATTTTGAATAGTGATATAGGAATTAGGGGGGTATTTCTGAAGACTTTCATCTGGAGCATGGCGTTGTGTGAAAGTGAAACATTGGACGGTAATCAGCTCAGAAAGAAAGGGAATAGAAGCGTTTGAAATGTAGTGTTACAGAAGAATGCTGAATGTGAGGTAGGTAGATCTAATCACGAATGAAGGGATACTGATGCGAATTGGTGAGAAGAGAATGATTTAGGGAAATTTGACGAGATTAACAGAAAGAATTGTAGGACACATCTTAAGACACCAAGGTCTTGTTGACTTGGTTTTTGAGGGAAGTGTATGCGGTAAGAACGGTAGGAATAGACGAAGGTATGGAAGTGAAAAGCGGATTTGAGCAGATATAGAATGTAGTAGTTACGTTGAAATGAAAAATTTAGAACAGGATAGGGTGGCATAGGGGTTTGCATTAAACCAGTCTATGGACTTATGACTCAAACAACAACAACATGGTTATGTCCTCTACCTCTGGGACTGGGTGTCTGTGTTCGGCTCAATACACTTCTTTCCCTATACTCAGAATACACCACACTACCAACCTCTGTAGAGAAACGCAATAATGAATATATCCCTCAACATACGGTTGACGTTAGGAAAACTCAGAAAAATTATCATCAAATGACGATCGTAATAAGTTCGGAGAAGACCAGGAAGATGATACACTACATCTACTACATCCCCACTCCTGTAAGACTGGACTGAATATCCTATGTTACAGGTTTGATGAAGTACGTCTATTTGATATTCAACTAAATGCGAGTTTCAAGCATTGCACCGATTTGTTCACTTTCTGACATTTGAACTAAGCGGAGTCCTGTATCAATCTTTGTACACCTCGCCCACTGCTATGGTCTTTCGTATTACAATATTTCTAACTGAAAATTTACCTTTTACGACGAAGTGCTTGTTTGATGTATTTGACACGACCTAACTGCTAAATATATATTTGAAGGACAAAAGCTAAAAACCTTTAAACTCTACCTAAGGGAAGACTAACCGAGGTGGTGACGGCGTGCTCGGTTCACCCGGAAGGACGTGGGTTCGATTCTCGTCAGGAAGTCGAAAAATTTGAGAAAAGAGATTTCCACTTCCGGAGGTGCACATGGCCCTGAAGTTCACTCAGCCTACACCAAAAATGAGTACCGGGTTAATTATGGAGGCAAAGGCGGCCAGGCGTGGGGCTAACCGCTCTACCCCATCAAGTGCCGAGGTTACGGATAGTGGAAGCCTTTACCCTCCAACCCCTCCAAGGGCTTTCATGACGTGTACGGAGATGACTTTGCTTTACTAAACTCTAACTAGACAACACTGTACAGACCAAGACCCTAATATTTAGTGACCACAACAATAAATCTGTGAATATTAAGGGAATACCAAATAGATTCCGAAGGAGATCTTTAAGTCTTAAACCCTTCGCTGCGGCCTACGAAATTGTAATTGTGAAACCTGTTTGTTGTTTGTCAAAGACAAGCTAGGAATCATCACTTGTTTTTAGCAAATGCATGTGATAAAAGCACTACATGTGTGCTCATATGTTCGAAATTATTTCTGTTACTTTACCGCGAGACACAGGAAAGCAATGTTGACTGACGCGTTCTTTACAATATGCCGACAGTTGGTCTACTGCAGTCATAATACGCTTGATGGTGAGTCGTAAACTGTACTCCTAATGTCACCTCAAAAGAAGACTGACACACTTGAGACTCACAGACGGGAATCATTTTGTTGTAAGTTCTAAGTTAGTTGTTGGGGAGTGCCCGTTTAACACGAGGCTTAAGTATTTTCCACGGCCGAACGAGTTGGATTCACGGTACGTGTCTTGCAGTTTTCAGCTTACGTTTAGAAAACGAGTCATAAAATGCTTGTAAACACTAGAACGGTTATCTAATGTAATATCTGTTCAAACTGAAGTACAACTAATTTACAATGCTGAAAATATGCACGAAAATATGCACGAAAATATGCACTAAAAATAAAACAAAATACAGTTACCAAACGCATTATTTTAACAGCTCAGTGTTAAATTTATAAGTCCGACTCGTTGGCTGAATGGTCAGCATCCTGACCTTCGGTTCAGAGGGTCCCGGGTTCGATTCCCGGCCGGGTCGGGGATTTTAATCGCTTCTGATTAATTCTTCTGGCTCGGGGACTGGGTGTTTGTGTCCGTCCCAACACTCTCCTCTTCATATTCACACAACACACTACACTACCAACCACCACAGAAACACGCAATAGTGATAACATCCCTCCATATAGGGTTGGCGTCAGGAAGGGCATCTGGCCGTAAAACAGGGCCAAATCCACATGTGCGACACAGATCGCACCCGCGACCCCACAGGTGTGGGAAAAGCGGTAGGAAAAGAAGAAGAAGAAGAAGAAGTGTTAAATTTATAAACAAGTTTCATTCCTTGCAAAATGATACATGGCAGTAGGTTATTAACAGTTTTTCAATGTTTTCAGGTGTCACTGACTTTCTGTTGTCGGACAGAATTATTGTATACACTGAAAATGATCATTCTACGTCGACGGACGTAACTGGGCAATACTTGTACACTGGCAATGACTGCTCAGAACGTTATTCTGGCAAGGATTTAATTTATGTAGTTGCTTATGGATTGAATCTTCTTCAGTCCTGGGTTTGATTCCACTTCGCACTGAGTTTCCTTTTTTCTCCAGTTTCACCAGGGACACCATTTAAAGAACTAATGGTGTTTTGAATTGACTGTAAGGGATCCGTGTATAGGTGCACCGCGAGTTTCTAGGCCTCCTAATCGCCTACGGAAGTGACGAATAATGCACATGTATGAAAGTGATATCTATATATGCAGTGTCAGATGATTCAAATGCGCACTTTGCTTCACGAACACACGCAGTATGACTATCATCAACACTTTTACCTAACTTACATCCCACCGAGCTCCATAGCTGCAGTCGCTTAAGTGCGGCCAGTATCCTGTATTCGGGAGATAGTAGGTTCGAACCCCACTGCCGGCAGCCCTGAAGATGGTTTTCCGTGGTTTCCCATTTTCACACCAGGCAAATTCTGGGGCTGTACCTTAATTAAGGCCACGGCCGCTTCCTTCCCACTATTAGCCCTTTCCTTTCCCATCGTCGTCATAAAACCTATCTGTGTCGGTGCGACGTAAAGCAACTTGTTGTAAGTTACATATTTCCTTGATTAAAGTTCATTAGATTTTTCATTTCGTTCAGAAATCTTAGATAATCGATCACACATAAGAGAAAAATATATCCGTATATGCATTAACGTTCAAAATATGCACTAACGTTCCACATATGCATTTGCATATGCTCATATGCATTTTTAAAATATCCGGGCTCTACTTATGACTCGACCTACGTATTATTTCAAATGTTAGCTCTCTCATTTTCAGTGCTGCTGATTATTTTCAGGTTGGCTACCGAATACTTTATAACTGTTCCGTGAGCTCCAAGACATGACCCTTCACCGCCTTTGTGTTCAGATTGTACATAATCTCTCACGGAAATGAGGTAGACATGGATGGTAGGTTCCAAATCCGCAATGCAAATCCATTGCAGAAAAAACTATGAAATCGAAGGCAACCCACAACGTGCGTGAATTACAGAATCTAGGAGCTACATTTTCCTACGTCCTAAATTTTAATACTCATGCAGAAGGTATTGTGTGAAAAGTTCTCAAATGTACGGGGTGTTTTATCAGAAATTCCTTTAATTTTTATTAAAGAAAATTGATGATATTTTATAGTGCTTTTGTTAGATCAAGAGTAGAATATGCCTCGATTATGTGGAACCCATATATCATGAAGTAAGCTGATCTAGTTGAAAATGGTCAAAGATAATTTCTTAAATACGTTTGTTTCAAGAGGTTCGGTTACCATCCCTATTTCGAATTGTACGCCGTAGTATCCAACATCGTTAATGCTAGGAAACTCTCCCACAAAAGAAATTGTCAGGATCTGTATTTCGTTCTTAAATAATGAGTATAATAGAACTGACTATTGTAAATTTAGACATAAAATTACTATAAATTTCCTAATATAGATTCCATAAAGAGAACAAAGGCAATATCACATTAGAATCTATGTGTAGAATTATAACTCAGTATAGGCAAGAGATTTAGGTATTTTCAACATGTCGGAAAGTCAGTTGCTACATCCCGTCATAAACTATAACAGATTTTCTTTTATGATAAATAACTCCTTGAGATTGAACTGACTGTCTGCGGCTAATTTTGATCTTATTTCTTATTCCTCCGTCTATTTCTTCTGCAAGCAAGTTCTGTTATTATTGTTTCATATTATTCAATTTATTGTATTACGTGTTATCGATGTTCAGCCAGTGGTGAGCATTATAACTGAGAAAACCTGTTATGTTCATAATAAATAAATAAATAAATAAATAAATAAATAAATAAATAAATAAATAAATAAATAAATAAATAAATAAATAAATAAATAAATACACTTGAGATTGGTGTACTGATTTCCCGCTTGGTAAACGCGGGTTCCATTCCCGAGGTCAGCACGAATTTAAGACTGGTTTGAGAGATTAAATCTCAGCCCCAGGTAGCACTCGAAGTAGTTCATTACCCCACATGCAAAATAGGTCTTTCACAGGTAGGAGCTGCTCCGTCCTTCACGGAACAGAAGAATGCTTAAAAATGAAAGTTTAGGATTACCTTTTCTATATTTAAAGAGTCACAACGCAATCGCGAGCTCTTTGTACTGCACTTACTGATGTTTTTGGAATGCTATGTATTCAATAGATGTGAACTGCTCCGATTGATAGAGCAAACTGACCATTAATAGCTCGTTGGTACGTTGTAGTCCTGTTTCTCACAGAACTGCTATTTTATTCCCTTTGATAAAAACCTTGTTTAAAATGTTTCAGCAGACTTGCCACTGTGGCTGGATTTTTAATCCTTGGTTACGATTTATCTTCTTCCGGGCCTTTTCCCCAGTTTCTTGTGGTCGGCAATTTTGAGTGGATGTAGCCAAGTTTTACGGCCGGTTTCCCTTCCTAACACTAACCCTTTGTGGAGGGATGTTTTCACTACTGCGTGTTTCTGTGGTAGGCCTACTTGGTAGTGTGATGTGATGTGCGTTGATGTGTATGAATACGAACAAAAAAACACCCAGTCCCCAGGCTAATGGAATTAACCATAGGCGGTAATTTTCGCAATCGGACCCTGAATCGAACCCAAGGCCTTCTGAACCAAAGACCAGTACGCTGATCATTCATCCCAAGAGACTTACTATTGGTTTATTACAAATATAAACAACAAACACGGCTAATATATTCAAAGAATTGTACCTTCCTTTACCTATTATACAGTATTCTTTACTTTAAATAATGCTTTATTATGCTTTTAAAACTACTTTTAGCTAGACCCCTAGATAGCCAAAATCATGTTTTAGGCACCATCCTAAAATGATGTTATACTTTTTATGATCTTGAAGTTTTTGGGTTGCTTGAATTATAATGTACTGAATTGGGAAGAGGTGGTCGAGCGATACTGATGAGATAGGAGAACAAATTCTGATGATTCTGATAGATCATTTGGGATCGAAGGCAAGAACAAGGCAGCTAAATACTGATGATGTAGCATCATAATTTCTGTTTGCCAGAGCGAATCCGGCATAGCAAAGCCATTCCATTATTATGTACGACGTATGAGGCAGGAGAAGTGTTATCTGATTTAAAGAGATTGTTGTTATCCATTTACCTAAAAAAAAGAAAAGATCAGGCGCTGTCAGGTGTGAAAACTACCGCACCATTTGTTTAGTGTTTTGCGTGTGTGAGATGACACCATGAATTATTTACAGAAGAATGGATAGAAAGCTGGAAATGCAGGAACACAAGAAACAATACTTACTGCGCGCGTGATCTTAGAAGACGGAACAAGGAAGAGCAAGCCATGTACATGAAATGTGTTGATCTGAATAAGGTGTTTCATAACGTTGATTAGATCGAGCTCTATGAGATTCTAAAGGTGATTGGAATCAGGATCACAGGAAGACGGGTCATCTGCAATATGTTTAAGAATCGAACTGCAGTCATAGGAATGGAGGGGTATGAAAGAAAACCAGCTATCCATAAGGGTGTGAGTCGTGTTTACTGTTCATTCCCCTACCTTTTATAATATTGGAGAAGGAGTCACGGTTCAAGCAGAAGAAATCAAAACACTTGGATATATACAGTATATTGTTCTTTTATAAGGAACTGGAGAAATTTCTTCGTGGAATTGGCACATGTTTGTAGAAGAAATACTTGGTAAAAATACATGAATTTAAGACAAAAAATGACATGCAGTTGAATGAAGTCGGTAATACAAGGAATAACAGGTGTAAAAGGTAAATCTCAGAGGAAGTAGGTGAATATTGTTAATTGGATAGTAGAATAACCAAGTATGATAGAAGTAAGGACAGTGAAATATACAGACCATCCCAAAAGAGGAAGGCCCCTCTTAAGAAGTGTAAACACGTTCACCTCTGCCACATACTGTATCATTTTTAGGAGATATTTTTAAAAACATTTGTGTGGAGCACGGCACTGTTAAACATGGACAAAAAATAACAGCTGACCGAGCAAGTGGCTCCGCAGTTTGGGTCATGTAGCTATCAGTTTGCATTCAGTAGATAATGGGCTCGAATTTCAGCATTTGCCTGGTGTGAAATTGGGAAACCACGTCTCCGAAAACAGTAAAAGTAGTTACTGGGACATAAGGCAATTATTATTATTATTATTATTATTATTATTATTATTATTATTATTATTATTATTATTATTTCGATTTCCCTCTTAGCGAGGGGTTTGGGGAACTATAATCTGAGGACGACGATTTTCACGATATTAGGAAGGATACATTACGATCAGAAATGTAATTTCGGCTACAGAGAGGATTTTTATGTACTAATAGATAAGAATGCAGACCTTCGTTTTAAGAGAGTTACAAGTATTTTCTAGCGCGCGCAATAGTTTTGCAGTGAAATTTGCATACTTAATAGGGGTACAACTTTTCCCCCACCTGTGGGGTCGCAGGTGTGTCTGTGCCGCACATGTAGATTTTACTCTGTTTTAAGGCCGAATGTCCTTCCTGATGCCAACCCTATCGGGAGGGACGTAATCACTATTGCGTGTTTCTGTGGTGGTTCGCAGTGTGGCGTGTCGTCTGAATATGAAGAGGTAAGTATTGGGACAATCACGAACGTCCAGTCCCCGAGTCAGAAAAAATATTCAGATGCGATTAAAATCCCCGAGCTGGCTGGGAATCGAACCCGGGACCCTCTGAATGGAAGGCTTCAACGCTGACCATTCAGCGAAGGAGTCGGACAAGACAATGTAAATCATATTTTGGATGATTTTTTACATGCACTTTTTAAAATAGAACATATGTGTCCCATGTCCAAAGTCGTTATTTCGTAAGAAATGGCAAAGCAACGTCAGTTTTTTTAATGGAAGTCTGTTATTAATGTAATATTTTATTTTCCACGTATTTTCTTGTGTTTTATAAATTTATATGTTTTGCTCGACAGATTAAAAAGTAAACGTTGTACGGTCTATTAAAAAATTAGAGAATACATTAGGCTAACTGTAAAACTGCAAAAGTTGATACAGAATAGAGTTAAACAATTGACACCTCTTGCTTTCCTCGTTGTCAATTCACTGCCGGTGAGGTCCCGATTACAATCATTTCCATTTATCCTGTACCGAGCTCGATAGCTGCAGTCGCTTAAGTGCGGCCAGTATCCAGTATTCGGGAGATAGTAGGTTCGAACCCCACTGTCGGCAGCCCTGAAATGGTTTTCCGTGGTTTCCCATTTTCACACCAGGCAAATGCTGGGGCTGTACCTTAATTAAGGCCACGGCCGCTTCCTTCCCACTCCTAGCCCTTTCCAGTCCCATCGTCGCCATAAGACCTATCTGTGTCGGTGCGACGTAAAGCAACTAGCAAAAAAAGCATTTATCCTGTCAACTAAAATATTCCTGTCAGAGAATTTTGTTTCGCTTCAATTCAACTTGGCTCAACTCCTGACAGCTATTGTTCTTCTCTCCATTAGAACACATTGTAAAAGAAAACTTCTGTTCGCTGCATGCTCCTCGATTCCGCGAAGTAGCTTTAAGAAGGGAATAGTGATGTATAAGGTTGCCAGCGCACCAGAATCAGATATTTCAATTGATCTGGACTGATAAGGGAGAGGATGTATTGGGAAGTTCCCACGAAAATCTGTACTTGAGTATTCCTATTGTATAGCGTTTGTTATACAAGAGTGGAT
Organism: Anabrus simplex; assembly: GCF_040414725.1. Classification (NCBI taxonomy): domain Eukaryota; kingdom Metazoa; phylum Arthropoda; class Insecta; order Orthoptera; family Tettigoniidae; genus Anabrus; species Anabrus simplex. The sequence continues at coordinate 154,888,034 of NC_090266.1, forward strand.
AACGATAAACGTGTATCTCATGTCTTAAGAAGCACCGAGGCAACGGCACTAAGTTTAAAAAATGTAATTTTACCCATTTCTGTCGCATAGACACTTCCCACAACAAGACTGAAGATTTGTCAAGAGGGCAATTTCAATGAGTGTTGATGAAGCTGAGCAGCAGAACCAAGCTCAGAAGTGATGGACGTAGAAGAATTTATTGGTACTGTTGGGGAGAGAGTTGATCTATTTGAAGGCGATCTTTTCATGGACATTCCTTCCGTGTCTAAAATATTCACTAATGACATACTGTGTCCAGTGACATGTGATTATTCTTCCCTGGAATTCAGTTTCCATCTTTACCGAGTTTCTCGACTTGATAATACTTTCATGAATCGTCCGACTCGTTGGCTGAATGGTCAGCGTACTGGCCTTCGGTTCAGAGGGTCCCGGGTTCGATTCCCGGCCGGGTCGGGGATTTTAATCGTTTCTGATTAATTCTTCTGGCTCGGGGACTGGGTGTATATGTCCGTCCCAACACTCTCCTCATCATATTCAGACAACACACTACACTACAAACCACCACAGAAACACGCAATAGTGCTTACATCCCTCCATAGAGGGTTGGCGTCAGGAAGGGCATCCGGCCGTAAAAACAGGGCCAAATCCACATGTGCGACGCAGTTCGCACCCGCGACCCCACAGGTGTGGGAAAAAGCGGCAGGAAAAGAAGAAGAAAGAAGAAGATAATACTTTCATGAACCGTGTTCGTCCCTTGTAATTAAAACAACCTCTTCAGGACAAGACCAGACGAAGTAAAAATAATACCTCAGTACTTAACGCATAATGGAATAACAATTCAACATTTAGTCTCGTATTCGCCAACGCCAGTAAAAGCTTTTATCTTAGTTTAATGCTACGTAAGCCAAAGATAACAGTTGCTTGTAGGGTGCCACATTCAGATATTCAATTGTTTCCACAGTCAGACAGACAGACATATGGCACTGGTGGAAGGGAGTACTGAAGTGTGCAGGTTTTCAAATTTGCATCAATTATGTCGGCTACTGAGCAGAAGCTAAGAAAGAAGCCTAATATGACTTTTCAGAAGAGTGAATTGTTATTGAATTTATTCTCTAAGAAAACAAATTAGAGCCTACACAATGTAAATTTCACTCAAAATAAATTCTTCATTTAAAATTCATCCAGTCGTGCACCGTACAAAATATAAGCTATAATTGAGAATTCATTTTTAGACCTACCCATATGTTGGGAATTCCAGGTTATGTTCGATCATGGATAACATTTGACAGTGTCGAAGCTTCAGATAAAACAAATGATTTATATTCATAAAATCTACCAAGATTTAACGCAGTATGATATACACTGAGGTTAAATTTTAGAAAAATATCCGGACTTCCACGTAAAAGTTTTCTTCTACGATAACTTGCCACTGATTCATATCCTCATGGTACATAAAACTGACTTCCTCTTCTCAAGGCCAATGTTCATTAACACGAGGAAATGGGTCAAGAAAAATGTCCATCTCATGCAACTTACTTCTTATAGATTGCAGGCACAGAGTGATATGAAAGATTGAAAACGATTCTTTCCTTAAAACCACAGTCCCCTGTTTGCAATACTTTACTGTGATCAAGATCCTGCTGTCCCTCTATTATCCAAATGATCATCAATCTACTTTAATTATGCTCCTTTACTATAGTACTAATTATGGGCTTGGGCTCCTTGATTCATTTCCTTGAGTTGCTAATTGATAAATAATTATCCACATCCTTGGTTGCTTTGCCTTCTCTCTAAACATAGGCATATCATGTCTATGTGATATAGTATGCAAAATAACATTTGTTTTTTGCGTTAATTTTTGCAGATAACGTATGGAAAGGTACAATTCCTAGGTATCTTAATTTTCATTTAGCCCTACATCATTTGTTCTCCCACACACTCACCAGTAAATCTTTCTCTCGGAGGTTTTTATCCTACTTTAAATGTTTTTCACCATTTCTCTTAATGGAGCATTCGATTTAACAATCCTTTGCACCTCGTAACCTGGACCTAATTTGGAACGAAGAATTCTATTGGATCGTCGGTCGTGATTGTCGCTGATTAGCAACATCTTCCTCACCTTGCTTGTATTCTTCGCTTCAGATGGCGGCTCCTTCTTTGGCGTTGATTTCCATCTTTTCGTTGTCGAAGTCATCGTTCTCCCAGATCTCACCTTCTTCTTTTCCTCTGAGGCAAAATGTTTCCTTTCTTTTTTCACTAAGGACCCTGAATCTGTTGGAAAGTTTCACTGGAATTGTGTCCACTGTAGCTGGAGTCGCAGGCTTAATTGTACCGCTCGACCTAGGCTTAAGTTCACTAACATCTTGCGTAAAATCTTCTAATTTCAATTTCTGCAGCATTTAAGTCCTCTTCCGTTGCCTTGATTATCGTTGCTTTATTTAAACAGTCCACGCTCAAATCATCTCACCATCTGTAGCACCCACATGTCATCCATTGCCTCGTCCACACATTGTTTACAAATCCATGGATTACTATTTACATTATTACTATCCACTGAAATGTATTCCGAATGATACCACGCGGTACAAAAATGACACATTACAGTATACCATTTCTCGTACGCTTTTTCCTCAAACCGCACTTATTTCAACTTATATTCTAAAAGGATTGAAGGATCATGTCCGGTTCCGTAGCTAAATGGTTGGCGTCCTGGCCTTTGATCACAGGGGTCCCGGGTTCGATTCCGGCAGGGTCGGGAATTTTAATCATAATTGATTAATTCCGCTGGCACGGGGGCTGGGTGTATGTGTCATCTTCATCAACACTTCATCCTCATCACGACGCGCAGGTCGCCACGGCCGTTAAACCAAAAGACCTGCATCTGGCGAGCCGAACCGAACTTTTCCTAGACACTCCCGGCACTAAAAGCCATATCCCATTTCATTTCACTGAAGGACCATCACACGTCCGTGTACATGTTTCTTCCGCCATAACCATACACATTGAATATCAACCATAAGAGTAATCTACTAGAGACGTACCCCACAGCCGGTGATTACGCGATAAGCTGATCACAGAATGTGAATAGCTAAATTCCTTGTTCAAACGACTATCATTCCAATAGCAAAAAATATTCTTCATCAATATCTTACTCAGTTCCTCTGACTGTAACCTTCATTCATTTCTGCTTTCTCAAGAGTTCTGTGCAATTCTACGCTAGGAACTACAGAACACTCGCATTTAGAATGTGGGATAAAGTGGGATTAACAGGTGGGAACAATAGCAGGAATGTACTCAGAATGAGCAGAGAAAGGCTAAAATAGGAACTGACTCCATGAATAAATCACAGCTTATTTCAAGCGAATGGACATTGGTCAGTCAAATGTTCTAATCTAAGATTAGAGTTTTTTCACACCCATAAAATTAACGGGAAATAATGTTGTTTAAATAGAAATGACGGTGTTGATGATGAAAATACCTCCTACAACACAAACTTCCGACTCATCAGCTTCTCTCAAATTCCACATCAATTGTTGGGACCTTGAAGAAATAATAATAATAATAATAATAATAATAATAATAATAATAATAATAATAATAATAATAATAATAATAATGTCACTGTTTTTACGTTCGACGAACTACTTTCTACGGTTTTCTTCGCCAACTAATATCACCCACCCTAATAATAATAATAATAATAATAATAATAATAATAATAATAATAATAATAATAATAATAATAATGTTCTGGACGACAACAGAAAAATACTACGAATACTAGGATACTACACCATGAAAACTGTGACTACTCCTAGCAGCAATTATACTTGAAACTAGCAAGATACCCGTGCTTCGCTACGGTATTATACTGAAATTTATAATTAAATACTTAACGTTTTATATATAATTCGCCGAAATTCGCGATCTGACTCGCTTTCCTGAGATTTTACGGCAAATTTCCTCCCATTTTTCAATCTTTCTTCCCAGGAATCAATTTCGTACTTCCCGGGCTAGGTTCAGGTATTCCACCCGGTCAGTTGGGTCCCTAAATCTTTGCCATCTTTTCCTGTAAGCATTTTTAATATGGATCAAATCCTTGAGGAGATACGGAGTGGTGTCGTCTTGGGTGCCTTGGCGGTACTGAACACGCGGCCGGACTGCATTCGTAGTAATAACCCGGCCAGGACCCGTTTTCAGCGCGGTCCGCACATTTTGACGACGGTCCAGAACATTATTATTATTATTATTATTATTATTATTATTATTATTATTATTATTATTATTATTGTACCGGGCGGTACACCCCTACGCCGCACCTTTAAATCTTGCGCCAATAAATCCTCTACAGGAGAAACTCTGAACTTAAAACTGGACCTACTTAAACCTTTCCTCTGAAGATGTCACTGTGTGAATTTCGACGTGTTTTTGTTTACTATTTATCAAGAAGTTTGGACATTCTCTCATAGATACCTCTGAAAAAAACTATGATCATGCACGCTGGTGCGAAGTGAAGGAACTTTATTTGAAGACATTTTGTATTCGCAAGTCTGTTCTTTACTAAATTTAGTGCATTCATTTTTGGGTTGGCAATATTTATCCTGTCTTTCCGCCTGTTTTGATTTTAACCAATCAAAAATTTCTGTAATTAATTTTTTTTTGCTAGTTGTTTTACGTCGCACCGACACAGATAGGTCTTACGGCGACGATGGGACAGGAAAGGGCTAGGAGTGGGAAGGAAGCGGCCGTGGCCTTAATTAAGGTACAGCCCCAGCATTTGCCTGGTGTGAAAATGGGAAACCACGGAAAACCATTTTCAGGGCTGCCGACAGTGGGGTTCGAACCTACTATCTCCCGAATACTGGATACTGGCCGCACTTAAGCGACTGCAGCTATCGAGCTCGGTAATTAATTTTCTACCAATCACAGGTTTCTTCTTCGATTTTGGTGTGTAACTCTAAGCGACCCAATAAAATTAAGTGGCTGTGGCTGTTTTATTCATGAAAGGTCTCGAACTTTCCCCGAGGGTATAAAAACTGCTGATTTTCACGTCTCCTGGCCACTTCATCAATATCTAACCTAGTGTATGGGCGTGTAGCAGGAGGCGGGAAGCGCCTCTTTCATCAGGCAGCAGCTCTTCAGTAAGGTAATGGCCGTTTAACATCTTTATTTTCTTGCTAGCTCAGCAGTTTAGCCCGCGGCAAAGGTCCGAAACTTTTAGCATGTAACCTACTTTTCTGTAATGTAATTTTTGCCGGCTTATGTAAATATCTTTAACTATAAATCGGGGATAGAGAGTGTCTTACCCTCTCGAGCTCCTCTTCATTTTGATTTGAGGTGACTACTTTTTGGTAATTGATTTTCTTCTCTACCTTAATGTTTAAATTTCTTCCTTATACGAGTCACCTCCATAGTCTGGGGATAGCCTTTGTTTCATTGGCCTAGTGCCTTTTAGGTTTTAAGAAGTTTCATGTAGGAGTGCCTCCATTCAATTTGGTGTTGCGGGCCAATTACTTAACCTGTTATTTTCTGCTATGGCCCAGTAGGTTGTGTACGAGATACCCCTGTTTCATTTGTCGTAAGTTGTGCCTTGATGGCAATTTATTGTAAAGTCTGACATTGCCTTAAATAGGCTTGAAAAACTGAGAGCTCGTCTGCTCTTTTCTGGTGTTGTAAGAAGTCCTCTGGGAGGCTTGAGGTTAAAAGTTGGGAGCAAGTGCTCCATGTGGTAGGGGTTTTCTGCCCCTTTGAACAAATTGTGTTTTTGTAAAACTAGGGGCGTGTAGCCCGAAAGAGTTAAAGTTCTGGGACCTTGGATCCTTCTAGTCGTGTTTATAAATTGTTATTCCCAAAGTAAATGTTGTTAAGATTTTGTCGTTGATTGATTGTTAAAATTCAAAAATATAAACTTTATTTGAAATTTTAAAATTAACTTTGATTCTGTAGTTAGACCCGTTCATCCCGGCACCTTCTTTCACCTCTGCTAATCCACCAAACCACGGTAACAATTATTTATTATTATTATTATTATTATTATTATTATTATTATTATTATTATTATTATTATTATTATTATTATTATTATTATTATAGTGATGCCAGCTGAAGAGAAACCTAAGAGGATTGAATTTCAGTTTAGGCATACAAAACTTGAAGAGTCGATAGTTTCATGTACGTAGCAGTGGCATATACTGAGGGCTACAAAGGCTATCAGTGAAGCCCATACCTCAGTTGAGAACGATAGAAGTCTAAGGCACATTATAATGTAAGTATCTGACACATTGTTCCATTTTCATAACTTGAAAGCAATGAGAAAAAAAGTCGCACGTTTTTCTGAGAGCAAGGCTTCGGAGTCTGACATCGTAGCCCAGGCTCTCGTCCCTCTCCCCTCTACTCAAAGCATTCAGGTTGCTGCTGTACTGTATATCGGATAGGAGCGGGTCCGGGGGAGAGTGGTGTGCTAGGCTTCGGTCCGTCAGATCGCCACTGCGTTACTCATCGTATATACTTCCTCACCTCATAGATAACAGAGTACTGGTGTTTCACTTCTGTTTACTTCTACATTCTTGTAGGATGACACTGCAGGGCTGCTGTTATAGGAGCAATATAGTTTTCTTTATAGAGGTAGATCTGCTAAAATGGAATGCAATATGTCAGGTTCTCTTTCGATGGTTGGAGTCGAACCCGTGATCATGGGTCGGACACCACCATCTCCCGAGGAAGCTAATTAACCAGTGAACGATGGGTACAACCGCTGTAAAATTCAACATTTGTATTTAATAATAATAATAATAATAATAATAATAATAATAATAATAATAATAATAATAATGGTGCGTGGCATCTGTATAGGCTTGGTGGTGACCTAATGACGATGAACTGAATGGCGAAGACGTCATAAACACCCAGTCCTCAAGCCAGAGGAATTAACAGTATGAGAGGGTTGATTCTGAAAATTGATCTGGGGCCCTCGGACCAAAGGCAAGCATTCTATCCATTTAGCCACAAAGCCGGACTTGAATTTTCTAAACCTTAGGCTACTATCTCCACCGATCAGGGGATGAGCATTGGCAGTAACAGAGGTCAGGGCAGTAGCTTGTGAAGAAGCCTTGGTAACACAGCAGGCTTCTCCGTTGGCTTTTGGTTGCAGCTCAAAACGCTGAAGGCTTGACGTTCACTAAACCAACCATCGAAAAGGGGTAACCTAAATCTAGTGGTACCCCACGTTTTGATCCGAGCATTCGCCACTGGTACGTAGGATGTGTATTCTATTCGTAAGTACGAAGTGACAGATATGAAAGTAGCAAGAAAGATTTCTGGTATGAACATGTGGGAACAATGACAGGAAGGTAACCAGAAGGAGGAGAGAAAGGCTAAGTTAGGAACTGGCTCCATGAATGAAGCTGAGCGTATTAAATGGCGTGGTAGTTGCGTCAAGAGAGGAGAATGAAAGAGGGTACTAGGAGAGTAATGAACTCGATCATGGAGGGTATAAAAACCTCAGGAGACCAAGACGACGATAGTTTGTCTCACTTTTTTATTGTTTTGAATAACAGAGGTCTAGAACAAAGTGGTATCACAAGGTTAATTGAAGATAGAGGATGATGGGAGCATCTAGTTAATTCACAGAGCCTTGCAGACCGAAGACTGAAAGATATAACAATCTCTGTAGATTTTTCTTTTCTTATTTGTTTTACGTCACGACGAGAAGGCAGGGAAGGGCAGGTCTAGGAATGGGAAGGAAGCGACAGTAGCCTTAATTAAGGCACATTTACCTGGTGTGAAAATGGGAAATCACGGAAAACCTTCTTCAGCGATTCTGACAGTGGAGTTGGCGCCCATTTTATCCAGAAAGCAAACTCACAGCTACGTGACACAAATCACACGGGCTCCTAGAATAATTGTATGTGTGAATTTATATCATTCAAATGTAACCATCTATCATCATTTAGCATCTATCGTTAGAAAAGACGGAATGCTGAAATTTTCTACTCAGTGTACGATCAACCAATAAATTTACTGATCCAGGTATCTTATACGTAAGTGATAACCAATTGTAACGAGATTTGACCCACAATCCTTCTTGTTGTCTCTTCGAACATTCTTGTAGACCGAGATGGACCTTTCTACGACATAAGGTTTAAATGAATTTAATGCATGCATTATCAAATAGATAAACAGTACATCTGCTTTTCTTTAGCAAAATAATACGATCCCTGGGGCAAAAATCCAACCCAACATTGTTATTCAGATTTATTAGTTGTTTTTGACAGGCTTGAACAAAAAACATTGTTTTTCCATCAGTAGTGAAATTAGCATCACCGATCCACTACATTATCGGACTCGGTTTTGAAAACTTATATTCTAGCATGCCAAATATGTTACCATAAACTTCACAAGCACTAGCTGAAAAAAAATTGAATGTTGAACCCGTTATCCAAGGTCTGTGATCACAGCGCACTGTTACTATAGCCTCCGTGGACGCTGTAAACCCTTTTGCATGTTTCTCCCGTAACAGGGCTGCAAGCGACCAACACTTTTTCGAGTATCACCTGCTTGCACTTGCTGCGCGCGTGAGAGCATGAGTGTGTTATCTCTTTGGAAAGAGGATCACTCCAATATATCATTCTCCGAGTTCGGTGTAACCAGAATACTTCGTGATTTTTTGATACGTTCGGGAATTATTTTCAGAAGAAACTGAAGTAATTAAGGCATGTTAAGAAATACAGAATACTGGTGTTATGTGTGATTTCCCCCAGGTTAGGAGATCGTTTTAGAAGAAGGCCTGTAAATAATGCAAATTCAGAGTCGTCAGACCACAAGTGGGTCACTTGTTAAGGAGTGAGGCGCTTCCATCTAAATTGTTTAATATTTTAGGATGCAAATTAGTAACACTGGCGCTTAAAGAATTTCACCTATTATTCATGGGGTGGAAATTATGTTTATTAGCATCAGTGTGATGGCATAAATTTCCGGAACCAAGTGAACTAAATTTCCAATTATGAAAATCTGCAGAAAAGACAAATATCTGTCAGCCACGAGAACGCAGTGGACAATTTGGTGGTCTCAGAAGAACACAGCGTGGGAGACTCCTGTCATTAAATCGTGGTCGAGCGGACTGTGTGTACGTGTCAGTATGTATAAGGAGGGGAAATCGACACTTAGGAAGATTTTCGGCGGTGTTAGTCAGAACTCTGATTTTGTAGGACAAAACCAGGACTTGGTTATATTTCTTGAAAGCTCGTAGGGATTCGTGTTATTTTATAGAGGTGTTGTCTTCGAACTCTTAAAATTGTCCAGGTACAGAGTCATAGAAGAACTTTCTCTAAATTTAGTGCGAAGTTCCAAGGTTTACTCACCAGTAATGAAAATTAATTTTCACTCTGTGATTGAGTACTTGGCTACGAGTTATATTCAATGTTGGATATTTGAAAAGAGCTGAGTAGTGTTGGCAGAAAACGGGAGTCAGATACAGTTGCTCCAGGCGAGACAAGATTGTGTTAGCAAAGCGGGAGATTTCATCTGAGTGAAGCCACCTGGTCATACACATAAAACAGCAGAGATTGCGATCGCCTCAGAAAAAGACGTGTGTTTAACACCGCGGAGTTTTCTGGAGTGAGTGTAGCAGAATACGTTACCTTACTAACGCGAATCGAGTGGAGTAAGTGTACGTGTTATATGTGTAAAGTCAAAACATCAAGATGAATTTAATGTGAACTCATACCCATCAGGAATGGTCATTTCAGACGTGATTAAGATGAAGTAAAAATCATATGAGGCAGCTAGTGGGCGAGGAACACCACATTCAAAGGCCTGTCATAATTTCATTAAAAGTGTATATTTAATGCACCATCAGTTTTTGGTTCAGTAGCACCATATTCCAATTAGCCTAAAAGAGTAAACCTTCTTAATGAGATTAGAGTCGGCATGTGGATATGCAAAATAATTGTAGCTGCAAAGATGAATGCGGGTATGTCCAAAAGTTGTATATTGTTGGTTAGGGATTGTGTCCAAAGTTAAATCGAAATCAATAATCAACTACACTAATAGAAAGAATACATTGTGTCCTGTAAATAGACGAATAATCCTTACGAAGTTGGATACTAAATATTTCGGAAGTTATAGATTGGAAATGATGGAATTTGACAGGAATTCTGAGATCGATTTGAGGGCCAAGTGTAGCTGTAGATGTTGGAATTTATAGTCATAAAATTTGGAGTAGATGGTAGTATTATTTAATTGTGGAATCGTAGGTTATGACATAGTTATATTGTTCCAGTGAGTGAATTTTTGAGTTTTAGTGTACGCACGAGTTTTGGTTTGTCCTTGTTGTGTTGGTGTACGGTGAAGGTTTGGAGTCTTATCCGTGGAAAGCCGTGCGAGTCCATGCAGGTTTTGAAAGCTGAAGTGAATTTATGAAGCTCTCGACCCATGATTCGGATATTGCGTAAGGGCATGCGTCCATGAGGTTAAAGGATAGATTTTAGTCCCACGATTCTAAGAGAAACTTAGCGAAGGCGGATTATTCTTGGGCCTCAATGATTTGAATTTGGAGACTAGATGGGAAGATTTGTTGTTTGTTATTATGTCAAGTTTACTCATGTTAACAACGTCAGTTTGAGTTCATTATTTCGATTGGGAACGTCGTAGATTAGCCCGAAGGTTTGTCTGAGAGGAATAAACATTATTTTCATGGAAGGATGGGACACACCTGTTACTGGATCTAGTTCAGTTTTCGTTTGATATTTTGCATTTTCACAAGTAACCACAAGCTTTGTAGGCAGAGTGGATCCTCATAAGTGACCAGTTGTAATGTAGGTCTATTACTGTCCACCTAGTGATTATGTTGTAAAGCCAGTGGTGTATTTATTAATTAATTCATTTATTTTTTTAGGTTTCCTTCTCCTTAGTTGTACAAATACGTGATAGAACTGCGCTGTTCATTTTCTTGGTTTATGAACATTATCAATTATTTTTGGGATTTATTCATTCAAGAGATCATTTGCGTAGAAAGTGTGATCTACGTTGGTAGTGTTTTGAATTAGATCATTCAAGGATGTTTAGTGGGATACGCGATAGGTCACAGTAGGTGTAAGAAACGGAGTCAGCTGGGGACACATTCTGATCTAGTATTGAGTAACCTGGTCCGATATAATTATTCTTACCACATGAAATCGTGTCCAATAGTTATTGTCTCTTACCACTGTTAGTTGAGTGATTGCCGTATTCCACGTATTTTGCATTTTCTAATTGTAGTTGTTCTTGACATTTTTATGCGTATTGTTGGTTAGGATTGTAAATATCCGTTTAAAGCATGCCGTTGTATTATTTCGAGTGCGGTTAGACTCATTGGTAGTGGAGCTGATTATTTAGTAGACGTGCATACGTGTGAGTTTATTTTAAGTTGCATAATCTTTTGGTTTGACTGAACGTTAAAAGTGACAAAGCTCTCAAAACGCATCTTCTGTATTCACACCAATGATCTCACAGATTCTATATCTCCTGAACAGCAAGGGGGCCATTTACTTGAGACCATGTTAATTTCGTTCTAATAAATTCAATGCTTATTTTAAGCAAATGTTTTCAACTTAATTATTCGCGTCGTGAACCTGATTATTAATTATTCCTTAATTTAAATGTAAACTTCTGAGAGTAGTTCACAGTTTCAACGTCGTTGACGTGTTCATTTGGAACAGTTCTTCTTGTGCTTGCTTTAAGCATTTTTTTTATTTGACATGGTCATGATGTCAATTTTATTCAAGTGGTGCATTCATCACTTTTGATTTCTTATTCAGTTATTATAAACTGAATTTTAGAGCACTGTGCTTCAATGAAGAACACACTTGACTTAATCAGATGTTGGCTAGTAGTTAACGATTGGTCCAAGTTAAATTGGAGAGCGTGTCGTCTCAATTAAAGGTCCATTCGTTGTTTGTCTGGTACCATGTTTGGATATTTAATCGGTGGATATCCTTACATTGGATGAAATATTCATGATCGATGTCCGAGAAACCAAACCTTCACATGCAAACAACTTAATCTACAGTCAAACTTAAAACCAATATTTAGTTTCCATGTTTAATTTCTTTCAATTAACAATGGTGTTAATGTAATGCAACCTCAGAAGGCCATTATTAAGGAAACAATGTATTATTTATGATCATTTTTCAGAGAATTTGCTCTGTTTTCCTTTATCAACACGCAATTTAAATTCATTTATTTGTTTCTTCTTCTTCTATACTTTCTTAATTTTTAAAAATAAATAATGCAGCAGTAAATTTCTACTTCTCCTTATTCCAATTAGTTAACATCTTCCTTCTTACCCCGTCGTTCATTCGACGAAGTGACTACAAAGGACAAAAACCACGTCTGAGATAAATAAGTGTCCGTAAGTATTCCCTTACGATGCCGAGGTCCTAATATTGTCGACAAGGTACGATATGGCACACAGCCTCAAAAACGCAACTTCGGTATACAGGGGCCTACTCACTAGCGTGGGAAAGGTGACGAGAAGAAAAACGTTGGCCAACCCCCAAAAGTGAAAAGTGCTTCTCACAAGTCAGTATCCTTTTGACAGAGACTCCATTCTCATTTCAGAGAATATTGCATTCCATTATTTTTTATTCTCTCAGTAGCTATCAAGAAGGCTGTGAACTATTGTACAGCTTCCATATAAAATGTGCAATCTGTTTAAAAATGGACATAACTCGTAGCTCCCACTGGATTTATTTAGCGTGTTTTGAAAGGACCGTTTTAGCCTTTTTTAGGTTTAGATGTCCCATTTATCTCTTTCAAGTTTCAGTAAAATTCACGCATTGCATTCTTATAGGAATAAAACACACAAGTAATTTGAAATTTTGTTATAAAGGCGCAAGGAAGAAATTGGTTAAAACGTATGAATACGGGCCTAGTAATTAGCCAGATTATGCTGCAGAGTCATCCGAACTGTTGCGGATTTTACCAAAGTTTTACAATTACATTTAAGTAAATTAATTTAAAAGTAATGATAATATTGTTTTTAAGTATTAAATAAACAATTCACGATGAGAAGTTGTTCTCGTGTACAGACATTATTCTGTTGATCCTTCTGAAAACATGTGGTACTGCCAATTTCGCCATAGTATTGCAGATTTAGCAAAATATCTCCTACTCGGTTGAATATATTGTACACTGTTCCTCGAAAGAAGTTGTTATACTACCCTAGAAAGTGGAGATCGGGATTTAATCTTTGATTTTGTTGGTCATAAAATGATCATTGAGCGTTAATATTTTGTTGGTAATATATTCATTCAAATTTTGCGATAGACGAGAGTTAAATAATACATGGTTTCACTTATGGTGAAGGACCAATGACCTAGATGTTAGGCCCCTTTAAACAATAAGAAGCATCATCATCACTTGTGATGTAAGTAACACGGCTTATGGCAACAGGATAAGATTTGTCTCCACTTTAGAACTCTTGAAATTCCGACACGCCAGTGGATAAGTTGTGAATGTTTCCAGAGCAAAGGAAAGTTGAAAAACTATTTGATAATATGAATTCACTACTATAAATTATAGACTTACTTACCAACAATGGATGACGTCGATATCCGTAGCTTACACGACCGCACTGTTCAAGTGAATGGCGTCATTGATCAGTAGTTATGTGGTAAAATTACTCACCTGAAAAGAAGAGAAGATTAATTAAAATCCATCATATTCCCTTGCACGTTGTTTACCAATCACGTAATAATTTAATGGGAAGGACCTACATCACTGCCCATTATGGTATGGGGTACATTACATACATTTCCTCGGTAAGAGAATACTATTAATTTGTGATTTGACATGGCAAACAAATAAACCCTTCCTTATATTTCCATTTATATCTATATAACGTACCTTATGCCATTACAAAAAGAATATTGAAAATTATGGCTATACACAGTGCATGGTTTTTTAGTATCTTTAATAATATTCACATATGTTAAGATACAGTTCAATGGTGTTCTTTTGCTCCAATTGTTTGTAACAAAGTAGGAATCACTATACTGTCAAGTTATTTTAAAGCGGACAGTTTTTAACCGAGTTACCATTCAATATTTTGTGAAAAAGAAGCAGAAAGTTGAAGTTAATATAAAATGAGCTCATCCGGATGAAATTCACATTCTTGTAAAATTTCAGTATTTCAAATACCCTCAAAGTTGTTCGGACACTGCTTTGTAAAACAGACATTTGGAAAGACAGGTGATAAACTTATTGTTGTAATCGTGAGAAGGAAGTTCAGTGAATATAAGCATTCGATTCAATGAGTGAAGGCGAGCGTAGCATATCTCGATAGGTAGTAGCGTTCGGGAGTATGCTGTGGTCCGTTGAGGGTTATTGTGCTGTTTCCGTAGAGGAGGTATAGGTCTGTAAAGACGTGTACAGAAAATAATTAATGGACATAAAACTTCGGGACATTTTATATCATTAACTAAGACCAGCTGGTTGTATACATATTATTCACAAGTCTCCCGACAGATTTAAAATACTTACATTGTATATCACCCTATCATACAGGGCGCCCCACCAACGTCTTCCATCTCAAATTTCTTTCAACTAGTATAAGATAGTGATATGTGGATTTCACCTAGGTTAATAATAATAAGGTGCACATTAAAGACAACGCAATTGTACTTTAATAAGCACCGAGGTAACGACACCAAGTTCATTTTTTTAGATGTAGCATATTTGTTGGGCGTATGCAGACACATTCAGCGATGCAATTCTTCCACAGCAACACATGCAGTACCAGTGGAAAGGAATGTTGAAGCGTGCACGTTTTCATATGTGGCGCCAACATTCTGAATGTTGAAGACATGGTCAGGATGACATGTCGGAGACTGCTTGTATGTTCAATCTCCCCAATGATATCAACACGAGGCATGGCTCCTACGTACATGTGTCTTCTCGCCCTAACCTTTTAAATACTTAAGATAAGGAGATCGTATTTTAAGAAGTTAAAAATAATTAATTTAAATTACCTTTATCAAAATATGAACGTGCTCCTCAAAGTCTCCTATTCCTTAAGAGTAGAACTGTTTTCATGACCGATGAAGAGGGAGTTTAAAGATTTGAGGATTGTTATCATACAGTGACTGGTTCTTTGACAATATTTCAGTCGTTTATATTTATGACATATGATATCATCAAATTGAGATGCCCTAAATCCTCCGCAATGTCCTCATTTAATGTGTTTGCAGTTTCACGCACACATGAAGATCTTTAGTGCTATGGAATTTCTGGTTGACTCGTCAGTATTTTCAGGTCTATTGTCTATGTTACTAATTTATTTTATTGCTTCTCTCAACAACAATTGTTTTGCCATTTTCTACTGTGTATTACCGTGCTTGGGGAAACAGGAATTTGAATAAATGAAGACTAACTTTGCTTTGATGTCTGAAATGAGTTCTACTTCATTGCAAATGAAGCTGCATCCTCTCTGTGAAGTTCATTTACCAATGCAATTTCTACAGTCCAATATTTGTCAAGCAATGCAATAACATCCACCCACGTCTCACAAAGGGAGGTGGGAGCGAATGGAGTGCAGTATCAGGAACTCTGTGCTTAAGTACTAATCTACAGTATTTCATTTGGTGATTTAAAAAATATATTTCCATTAACTATCGGCTTAGGTAAACTCGGGTGAAGTACATCATTTGTTTCACAGCTTCTTTATAACAAGTGCGCTAAAGACTTAACGTGAATCGTTTCCTTGGGGTAGTTCACTTAAAGTCATTTTCCATCCTTTACATTATGCGTTTTAAGGAACTTCGTCCGTAAAAGAATGTCAAATTTCACACATCCTCGTCAATGAATATGATTAGCTTCACTGAATACAGGTGCAACGATATAGCGCGATTCACTGACAATAGCTCGTTAATGTGAAAAACATTTGAGTTATAATAAACGGCATTGTGTTCTAAAACCTCCAATTATAACGTTGAAGATTATCTTTCCATCACTGACAGCTGTTTTATTTAAAGATACTCATGTTTTTATTCCGATGGAACTACCTCCATACTTCAGGAGGGAATTCCACGTTCAGTATTATTAACCACTGAGAATGGAAAGCTTGTTCAATATTTTTTAATACATCACTCTCACTGATGCTTTTGTATAACGTGTAGTAGAAGATTACCCATGTAGAGTTTGTCTAAGTGGGAGAATTTTTTACCCAATATACAATATACTGCTTCTTTTTTTTGCTAGGGGCTTTACGTCGCACCGACACAGATAGGTCTTATGGCGACGAGTATACTGCTTCTATGCACTTTTGAACACTGAGGCGTAACGTTAGAACACATTTGATGGAAGGTAGTCAAATGAAGTTGGATGGATCTGGAAATATTAATTTGGGAAATTAATCCAAGAGCAAGTAGTTTAATACTGTTACTTGTGTAGAACAATAACCATGGTGGCAGAAGTAAGGAGGTCGAAAATGTAGATTAGCCTTTCTTCAAAAAGGAAATTAGTGCATTTCAGATAAATAAATAAATAAATAAATAAATAAATAAATAAATAAATAAATAAATAAATAAATAAATAAATAAATAAATAAATAAATAAATCCACCATCTATACCCATTATTCTCACCCCGTCCAACATGAACCATAGGTTAAATCATTTACCGATTTTACGCAGTTGGAGACAAGAGGAATGGACTACACCGCACAAATCAAACCGTGGCTTCTCCACTACCACATGATGTACTGTATCAGTATAGATGGTCTATCAGCAATTTGGTTTTTATTAATTGAGCCCCATCTGATAATCTGGGGAAGTCCCTAGTACTGTATCTCGTGAAGCAGTGCATTAGCAAATTGACGATTAGTATTGCTTCAAGGGCCAAACAAAGGGATTAGCAGCCTTTCATCGTGATATAAAATCATGCATTTTATTACTTTTTACTTTTTATTACTTTTATATGTACTCCTTCCCTCCTAACATCTCATAACCACCCATTTTCAAGGCAATCCCTAATGTGAATCAACTCTGCAAACCATTGAAAGTATTGGAGGACATGTTCGGTTCGCCAGGTGCAGGTCTTTTGATTTGACGTCCTTGGGTGACCTGAACATCGTGATGAGCATGAATTAATGATGAAGATAACACGTACACCCCAGAACCCGTGCTAGCAAAATTAACCAATGATGGTTACAATTCCCGACCCTGCCGGGAATCGAACCTGGGACCCCTGTGATGAAAGGCCAGCACCCTAAACATTTAACCCTGGAGCCGGGCATTCGGA